>NW_020538402.1:0-21882 GCF_003426905.1 Ctenocephalides felis
TTACTTAGTTAGATTTATTTATCGTGTGCAGTCATTGCGAGTTTAATTTAATACTATGAATCGTCAGCTGGGGTAAATTAATTTTGTGTTTCAAGAATATATTATATTAGATACGTATGCTTTCACTTTTTAATTTTTAGAACAAAACCATTTGCTGTCATTGTTGACAAATCCACCTTCTACCGGAGATTCTGAGTAATTGGTTGATTATTAACAATGATGGTTCAGCAAGTCTGGTGGCCTTTCAGAAAAAACCGTACGGGTCTAATGTGTAGAAACGTGTAGAGCCACAAGATACATGGAATCAAGTATCTATGGAATTAGTTGGGTTTTATGGTGAGAATATTATTTACTAACAAAAAAAAATTACCAACTGTAAGAGTAAAATCAATCATCTGCTTTAATTCAATGTACATCTTTTAATACTTTTAGACAGCTATGAGTCAGCACGCAAGCGTGATGGATAAATAATCGTATTCAATCTAGAATTAACTTGGTTTAAGAGATCTTGATGGATTCTAGAAAATACCACAACTTTAGTACAAATGATTCTCAAAAAACTAATGATTTCATGAAAAAAAAAACAACCAATTTCTCATCATAATACCTCTGAAAGAATACGTATAAAAGTATATATATATGAAATTCGAGGTATTTTTCTGACTAATTATTATTGTTTATTATTTTTTCGTTACGCAAATATTGATAGATGTATGATTAATTAAGGAGCTGTCCAACCAGAGGTCTTTCGAGCCCTTTAACCCTTCGCCGTTTTACAATAAGAGAAGTTACGGTAAAATTAATAATAGAGAAAGTTGTAGCTCATTTAATCACCTTTAAAATAGTGTATTACAAGTTCTGATAAAATCAGAATTAAAAGAGTAATAATTCAATTAATGCTGTGGATGGTGACGGAGTGCAAATTGTTAAAAACATTGAAATTAAGATAAAGATTAGCCTATTTCCAAATATCAAGTAAATTGGAGCACAGTAAAAAAATTCACAGAGCAATAATTTTGTTGATTGTAAGTTGAATAGAGCACATGTGAACAGGATTTGACAAATTAATTCACTTCAAATATAAACTTAAGCAATAATGTATATTGATTTATTGGAGAAAAAAATGTAATTTAGATATTAAAATTACTAAAAGCCAGTTAAAATATGGTACGAAATTATAAAAATTATAGGCAACATTATTGAAGCATATATTTTGGGTAGAAAAATAAAAGGTGATATTGCACCTTTGCCGCGAATGCTATATATTAATTCTTTCTGAATTTGTTGTACTTTTTAAAAAATTTCAATTTTCAACACGTGTATCTTATGCTATAACCATAAATCACAAAGGCAGACGATTATTTTTAGTGTGATAAATTTGGAAAATCAATGTTTTAGTCGTGAATAAACAAAAAATCATTCATTTATACATCCACATTTACAGGTATGACTAAAAATACTATATAACCCTTAAATGCAATAAAATAAATTGAGCTATTGGAAATAAATTTGTTCTATAAATCGCAGTGTATAATTTTTAATATACAATTTTATTGAACATTTTTTAATATTTTTTAAATGAATAATTAAAGTGTTAACTGTGGGAATTGAGAACAATCATTTTATTTGAAATAGTTCTGCATTCAACATCACTCATATATTGGTGTAAATAGTAATTCAAAAAACAGTAATTATTATTTTTAACTAAGCAGTAAATATTAGTATAAAAAATTGAAAAATTGTAGACATGAGTACAGAACAACGTCTGTCGGGTCAGCTAGTATATATATTATATATATATATAATATATATATATATATATATATATACCTTGTCATAGACTTGAATAGTCCCGGGTGTTTTCTTAACAAGCGGCCCAATTCACGTATGCTCACCCTTCTGGTGACAGGTGCGATATCTCTGTAAATAAACTGATGTTTAAAAAATATTTTTTAACTTATGCGGTTCAAGGAATTATGGTAGGTGTAACAGCTATTCCTGGTGACATATTTTGTTTTATATGGCAAAATGATTGATCTAGTGGTAATATCAAAAAACCAAACCGAGCTGCAAAACATGATGGACAGAATCGTCGAAATGGGTAGAAGATATGGGACGGAAATCAGCATCAGCAAATTGGAAGTGATGAGAGTATCAAAACGAGATGATACTCTGAAGATAACAGTAAAAAATCAAAAATTGGAAGACGTTGATCATTTCAAATATTTAGGAAGCATTCTGACCAGAAACGAATACAGCACGAAAAACATCAGGACAAAGATCGCAAGCGCCAAGGTGGAGTTTGCGAAGTTGAGAACACTACTGAGAACCAACCAAGTCTCGACTTGTGGATGATATTGATAAAAAAAATGTTATGTCTAGAGCATAGCTCTTTACGGATCAGGGACATGGACTCTAAGAAAAAGAACTATTTGGAGAGTTTTAAAATGTGGTGCGCAGGAGACAGGTGAATGGAGAAAAAAAAGTGGACTGACAAGATAACAAAAGAATAAGTCCATAAAAGACTTCACTGAGAACGATCATGAAAAGAAAAGGAAACTGAATAGGACCTATTCAATTCAATCGAAAAGAGTACCTCCTACACGACGTGGTCCAAGAATACATAATCCTGAACATATGCTTATTTAAGACATGATATGTTAAAGCAGGAGTCTGCAAACAAAACTTAGCTGTGTTATCCGACAATTGGCCCAGAAATGTCAAAATATCTTACTTCATGCGTTTATAAATTATATTCCTGTATAGGGACTTGATACACAATTCTAGTTCCCTATACTTTTCATTTAATTTATTCCTTTCTGAGTAAAGGGATTTTAAGCGACTCAGATCACGCCTCGTCTCCTTCGCTTCTTCGGCCTGAATTAGCTTCGAGTACCGATTCATTTCTGAAGCCGCTTGTTGAAGTAACCCTGCCAACTCTGTAGTTATGGACAAGCCTGAATAGATATATAAAAAATCAGTAAATCAAATGGTAATTTTAAAATATTTTTTCAACTCTTTTGCCAATGTATTAATTTTTAATTTCTAGTGATGTTTAAATGTAACTTAAAAAATTTTAATATGTACAAAAATGTCTAGATATACATAAATAAATGTATATGTCGCCTACTGGCAAGGGTTAAAAATGTACAAAAATTAAAAAAAAATATCTACAAATGGCTACATATTTTTGAAATTGTCTAGAAGTTATTTCCAATCTTCCACAAATTATTTATTCGTTTAACATATATTGCTAAATTTGTGAAGTCTTATGATGGAAATGGAGACATGAGATGCAGCATGGATATTATAAAAATAAAAAGTGAATCTGAATAAAATCGATCTCGTAGTCACTCCACGATATTTAAAACCGATATTAACAATTTGTATTTACAATTGCAAGTATTAAGAAAAATTTGGAGGGTAATTAATTACTATTTACTCATGCAATAAAATACATTTAACTACTTTTTATTATTCAACAGGCAACACATCATGTAATGCCTAAAATGTAATAGTATTGTCTTTGTTGTTGACAAATATTTCTAGTTGGAAAACAACAGACACTCAAATACATATCAACAATACATACAAATTAATATATCAATGTGGTAATTTGAATGTAAAATTATATAGAATGTATATCAGTATGAATTAAACATTTTGGACATCTTGTAAATATTTATATCTTCCAGTCAATATTTTTCATGCTAGAAATTTCAATAATTTAAATAAATAATTAAACTTTTGGTTCATGAACTGTCAACAGATTATCTGAAAAGAAAAAAAAATTAATATTTACATAATTATTAAAGAATGAATGTAATTCATAATTATTAAATCATCATATTGTTATATTGAAATATTAAATACTAAAGTAGTATGACTTGCGTTTGATTTGTCATAAACTATTATGTTGGTAATTTGAGTTTTTAAACAGCTCAAGAACTGACTGAAGTCGCGATAAAGTGTCAACACGTTTTATTAAAAAAATTATAGGTATATTATATTTGCATAATGTTTATTTTAATGTTTTAAAACACCATTTTAATTGTTCTTTTGATAATTAAATACTTTAACTATAGGTGTATGGCATCGTGCCTTAAGGAAAATTGCCGGAACTTCTCGTACCGTAACGAAATATTAAATGTTTTCAAATTCATTTTAATAAATACTGTAACATTGTCAAATATTTATAAGTCACCGTCGCAGTACTGTGCGCCAAACACAGGAGTTTTCTTATTAAAATCGATAATTATGGAAACATCGCAGAAACCATCGCCTTTTCTAATTTTGATACGTGCCTTTAAAATTCCTCTGTACTGGGCGTCGTCTCAATCTCTTTGAATCGACATTGGTGTTTCTAAGAGTTTTCCGCTTTCTATCTAGTTCTGTTATATTATCTGGGCAAATGTTTGGAAAAAAATATAACAGTTTAGAAATTGATGTGAATTTTTTCTCAAATCAGTACTCAAAATTACTGCAAATATTATAGTTATTGTCGTTTTTTATCATGAAATGGAAACCTCTGCTTTATTTGGTTTTCTGCCTCAATATTAAACTCATCCTAGTCTAATCTTTCAGTTTCTCTTTTCAACCGAATTATATTTGGAATCATTCCTCTAGCATGTATTTCTAATAAAGGTAAATGCATTTGCAAATCGTTTACATCTACGCTTAATACCTTTTGCTGTTTGGCATTCGAAATATTTTCTATCGTATTCAACTCTTTGTTTGAAAGTTCCAAATATATCGGTTGAATGAAACATTCCAAAATTATCGCATATGCTGTGAATATCTGATTATTTAAAACGTACAACTTTGACTTTTCTGTCTCCATTTCTTTATCCAAATTTACGAATATTGGTAGAGCAAATCGCAGGAATTCCAAATATAATTATGTTGTCGAGATTAGAGAGATTAGAGATCGCTATATATATATGCTATATTGGCGAAACAACAGAACATTATTAAACGTTCAAAACAACACGATAAACGATGATCACAGAACATTTAAAACTAAACAACCATACGTTCAATTTTTATGACGCAAAGGTTCTTTATCATGAGTCGAAAGTCTCACAAAGACGATATGCGGAATCGACTTTTATTTTCTTAGACAAACTTAGTATTAATTCGAGTTCCAATTTGACTCTTCTTCACAAAACACACAAGTAATTAACGCACAAAACGCAAACAAAAACATATCAAGAGAGTGTTTCTTTGTAACAAAGCATGTTAGTGTAAAAATAAATATGAGTTATACTTCGAAAAAGAATTAATTGGAACAATAATAAATTGTGGAACATCATATCTTGCAGAATAACAATAATTAATTAGTACACTCCTGAAATAAATACTTCAATTATAAATATATCACAGCAAAAATTACAGCAATATAGAACTATAATTAAATAACAAAAACTTGCAAATGTTTTTATCAGGAGCGCGATTTTCGTTTCAAAACTTCATTACATGCAATTTTTTAATCCATAATGTTCGTGTTTTATGAAAGTAACAATTATAGATTTTAAGCGAAATGCAATTTTTGAGGAGGCGACAAATCATGTACCCAAAATCTTAAATTACACAATCTTATATAAAAGATAATGAAAAGTTGTATAGAAAACAAAACCTGAAATATATTAACCAGTAAAATTTATTTAAATGTTAAATTTAAATAATATTGTATATCGATTTGATAGAGTTTTGCAAGGCAGACCACCATATAAAAAGCATAACATTTCCTCGAAACTGGTTTGCGAGCGACACATGTTTCGCTCGTTTAAATAGTTTAATTTTATGTGCTACTATATGAACGTATATATTTATAAAAAATAATTTTTGGTACGAGAAGTTCCAGCAATTTACCTTAAGGCACAATGCCTTAATTGCCTTAAGACAGAATTCCACTTACAGCTAGTTCATAATATTTTCAAAAACACTTGAAAGTAGTATCTTCGATTATACCACTAGTTATTTTATATGTCTACTAAATTAACGTTTGATTTATATTTTAACTTCTTTACAATTAGCACAAATATTTAAATTTTGATAATTACCTATAGTATATTACTTTCTGATAACATAATGAAAAGAAATAAATGTAATCACACGCATCATTTTTTACAAAATAACAGTTGCAGATAATTATTTTTTATGGAGATACATAGTTCAAATCTGTTAAATTAGTAAATGAATTAGAACGAACAATTTATATTTTTTACAATAAGTTAATTAATACAATCCAATGACAAGGAAAAAGATCGAATCAATTAAAAAATTATAATTTACAAAATCAATCGAACTTTCTTATTAAAAACGACAAAAATTAATTGTGTAGTTACCTAATCGCGACTTGTCAATAAAAAAACTAAAACCGCGTTTGAATTTTTATCATTCGAGAAGTTAGTAAAAGAACATACATGTCAATTTTATATTATTCATTTAGTTCGTTGGTTGCACTGCTTAGATTTTGTGGTGCGCCGAGAGATGTACAACGTAATCGCCATTTTGCGTACAGTTGTTTCGAAGTGTGTTTCAAAGTTATTAACAAACTTTAAAAATGAGTACTAAAACGTTATTAAAAGGATCCCAAACGGAAGTAGATTGTCTAGTAAAGTTTTTATTTTATTGTGCATTCATAAAGCTAATTCTACAAATGTTTCAAATACTTTTCGTTTTTTTCACAGAATACCACAAATATACTCGTGAAGCCTGAACTAGCTTTCAAATCGGAAACTAATTCTATGACCTTAACTAGACAGTTATTTGCAGTTTCAATTAGTGCTATATGTTATCTGCGAAAGATTTATTCAAAGGAATATTTTCGCCCTCGTAAAATTGGAATCTTGTCGATGCATATGTTGCAAAATGTCAAATCAGACCCCAAAATAACGAGATTTCTTAAGTGGGTTAAAGGATGCTTTGATGCAATGAAAAAAGGATATGTAATTATATATTGTATATGTATAATGTGTATATGTCGCAAAATATAATTTGTTTTTTATAATCTATTGTAGTTGCGAGATATCATTGTGGCTGTACAACCGCCCGGACAAGAAGACATTGGAAAAGCGTTGGAAAGTTATACGTTTAGAATAAAATATAGTGACGCTTGCAATTTTGAAAGTAATACAACGTTCGCCAATAGCCGGTAAAATTAAAATTTATTATATATACATATATGTGGGTATTAATTTTTTTTTGTCAATATATTATTTCGAGTATTAAAATCATAATAATCGCGCATACCATCAATAAAAAACCATAATTTAAAAAAAATAAAAATTTTACAATCCATACGTTTTGGCGATAATCCTAGCCTGCATTCAGTAGAAAAATGTGTTAATATAAGAGTTAAAAACAGAAAATTCATCAATCCATGGTATTAGGATATAAGAACAATAAGAAATATAGACATTAATATTGTAACCATAGATAAACAAGTATAATTGATTGTAACTAATATAATATCTTACAGAATACTAACAATAAAAATATCACAAATAATAAATGTGCAATATATGTGTTATCTATAACTTAGTACACATATATGTTATATCTTGTCCTGATTGTAAAATAAGTTTTTAAGAAAAATTTGTTTTTTTATTGATTTATGCCCTTTGATTTCTGAGCTTTTGCCTTTTGAGTTATGAGACTTTGTTAATACATATGTTAACACCAAATGAAAATATAAATATACATTAGGGTGGTCCTTATTATGAACATTTTCAAATTTCCTTCCTTCCAGGGGCTCAAATTGATAAAAAAAAATCTCTAAAAATTTTAGCTTTTAATTTTATCTTTTAGATATTGCGAAATTGAATCAAAGTTTGATATGGAATTAGCATGGAAAAAAAATCAAAAATTTTAAAAATGTTTTTTAGATATTACTTTTTTAGATATAGTTATTAGATATATTATATATATAGACAAAGACAAAATAATTTTTTTATTCAATTTCGTGTAGGTATTGTAATGGGCGCTTTTAAATTTTTTTGCAACCAATTTATAATAGAATATAATTACTTTTTAAGTGAATTTAAGTTGAGTTACTTTAAAAATAAAAGAATTTACTGATCTGCATTCTATTAATTTTTTAATATAACATAAACCTTTTAGTACACACACTACATGTATTTAATATTTATTACTTCTAGCAAATATTTAAAAATAAAGTCACTTACTTTTTGCGATTTAAAAAATCGGTACCCAAGACAAATGTTAAATATATTGCTCAAATTATTAGTTAATTTTGTGAATCATTTTAGTATTTGTAAGAAATAATAATATTTTTTTATAAAATACATCTAGAATATAAAAAATGATTCAATATTCATGTCATCGCCCAACATATTATTTTAGGTTATTATTAAGTTAGTTAACTACTTATTTATTATATGTTATTAGAGTCTATAGTAAAGTGATCAAATTTAATAAACAAAATTTGACTTATCATAGCGCTAACATAGTAACACATAATTATATTGGTACTGTTTTTCATTATCGCCAATTGTGTGAATATATTGATCAGTATTCTTGGTAATTCAATTTTTTTTTTATAATCACATAAAGTAATCTATATAAAAGCTACCCCAGATTGAGAATAATTTACAGTTTAGTTGTGATTTATTGAAATTGTAAAGTTAATTTCTGTTATGCTTGGTGTAGTCAAGTAACTTCACTATTTACAAACATGAATATATTATATGTGAATATATGTAATAATAAAAAAATAGTTGTAAAATTTATGATTTTATTTAAGGCTCATAAAGATCGACTCATCCAAGATATCTCCAAAAACACTTGAAAGCAGTATCTTTGATTGTTTATACAATTGCTTAGAAATTGTAAAAAATATGCCAGAATTACCGAAGGGTTGCTCATTAGCCATGATGTTAACATACTATGATGGTAAAATTGTTATTCATTTATTTTTTGGTATTTATTTTGATTTATACTCTCGTACTTTTAAAATCCATTCATTATGTAGGAACTCCTGCTGAGTATCAACCGCCTGGTTTTAAGGCTTGTTCATATCAAGCATTTGAGTATCCACCAGATCTTTATAATATAGAAGTTGGTAAATGCTTCACGCCATACCACTCTATTAGTATGGGAGCGATTGCTAAGGTAATTAATTTTAAAAATATTATAGCTTTTATTGCAAAAGTTCTTCAATTTCTGAATTATATTACTGTTGTAGTGTTTTAATATTTTCAATAAATATTTTTTTTAGTTTGTAGATGTAGATATTCATACCTCGGATGCTGGTAAACAAACAAATGAAAATTGTGAAGTTGTGGAAAACTCCCAAACGGAAAATATATGCAACACGTCGGAGGCCGCTGTGAGTGTTTTTAAATATAAGTCAAAATTTACAATTATAGTCAATATATTTTATAAAAATTTGATGCAATAATAAATATATATCAGAATATGATAGTCATTGGTGGATCTAACAGTCCAGAAGTTATGATGCAGTTAAATACAATGACTGAAGATATGGGTATTTATCATGATACTTCTCTTGATGCTGTGGTAAGCATATATTTGCTTTAATGTTGTAACCACATAAATTTGCAACTTTTTAATGAAATTAAAAAATGACATTTCTCGAACATTAAGTTTTGGTATTACAATATATTTCGTGATTTTAAGTTTCTTATTTTTAGATAAATAGGTACATATATGTATACTATATATGTAATTAATATAATAAAATATAACTAAAAATAATTAATATTTAGTGAGTAATAATATTTAGTGTATAATAATAATAATATGTTTGCAATGAAAAACAAATATTTCATCATCATTAAATAAATCAATTCATTCAAGTGATAATATTCTCTATGAATTAATGTAAAGCACTATTTTACATTTTCTGCTCAAAAACGTAGTTATATAACTTCTTGGCGAGATGATTTCAAACTAGCTGTAAGTGGAGTTCTGTCTTAAGGCAATTAGGGCATCGTGCCTTAAGGCAAATTGCTGGAACTTCCCGTACCAAAAATTATTATTTTTTTAAAAACGATTAACATCTTTGAAAAAAATTTACTTTAAAAAAAATAGATTTTTGAGAAACTATAAATTTGACAAAAAATAACTTTTTTTTTGAAAAAAAAATTTTTTATTTGAAAAAAAAAAAATTTTTTTTTGAGAAAAAAAATTTTTTTTTGAAAACAAAAAAATTTTTTGAAAAAAATGTTTTCTTCATTTGACATATTTTGGAAATTATGAACTTTTTTTCAAAGCAATCGCACTGCTTGAACTGCATAGAGACGAAATGTCAAAGCTCGCAAGTGCCGCGCCGCCGTCTAACGCATAAGCATTGGTACGGAACCCATGGAAATGTAAAAAAAATGTATACTTATTGTTAAAATCTCTATAAAATATCTGATAATTTGATGTGCATATGTTTAATGATCATTTTTAACCGCCGAATGGCATTTTTTTTTACTTTTTTCATTAGATCTCCAAAACCGCTAGACCTGCCTTCATGAAAATTTGATCAATTCTACATCTTGTCAATACAAGTAAAATGTTTTTTGAATTATTCAAATCGGACGCTCCGTTCTCTTAAAAACGGAGGTACCGTTTTCGGCACTTTTTGCCCCGTATCTTCGGAACGGCTAGACCTGACTTCGCCAGAAACTAATCAGCACGTCTCCTTATCAATACGAATCGAATGCTTTTTGAATTATTCAAATCGGTTGATCGGTGTTCCCGAAATCGTCGACGAAAATTTGTATCCGCACATACATACACACACGCACACACACACACACACACACACACACACATACATCCATTTTTTCTAAGGTATGCCAAAATATTCAGAAACCTTTGAAACGTCGAGAAATGCAAAAATTTTCATTTTCGATTTTTTTGCGATTACTATAACTTGCCCTACGGGAAGTTAATTAAAGGCAATGAGATACTGTCAATTATTCGTATTGCCATTATCTATCAAAAATGATGTGCCAAATAGAAATTTTACATATATGGCAGAATTTTAATAAGAAATTGGAATTTTTAATTTCATTTCCTTTCCCATGTTTATTGATATAGTTTAAAATAATTGATATATAGTTTAGAAATGCTAGACAGGAAAAAAGCCAATTTTGATATTTATGCATATTATATATATTTGTAGATGTTTTCTCCGGTTACAAATCGCCAACTCCGACCAATCTATGCAAATTCTTGCTCAATGATTCCATCAGCAGTCAGCAAAGCTACTAATCTAACACACTTCCATAATAAAACAATTAATATTGTGGAGCGGGACGTGCAGGGGTCTCCTATGGACACCAATTATACCTATGATAGTAAAAATAAAGCTACTCCTTCAGATGTCGTCATGGATAATGACAAAGGTACGAAGTTCATAATATGATTTGAAGGTGGTTAATTATTATCTATGCTTCTCTATAATTGAAATTAAAAATTTGTTCAAAAATATTAGATTCGTTGAAATATTGGACAAATTGTTATAATAATGGCTTATGTTATGATGGTTTAAATAATTATTAACTTTCTTTATAACTATAGATAGCGATAACATATATGAAGATGTGAAAATATTATGCGTTTGCGAGAACAATGATGAACACGCTGTTATGGTGAGTTTAAATAACTTAATTCAATTTGCTTAATTTTTGCATTTTTCACTTATATCTAGAATATTTTGAGAAACTTTAGTGAAAAACAAGTAGTTTTTAATTTTTTAAGAACAAAAAAAAAGGTATTATTATTATTTATAGCAACAAATTGTCTTTTATTAAAAGCTATTTCATATTATTTTAAACTGATCATTTTTAATTTTTATTTTGTTGAATTATTTTTTAAATAGATTAATGATTTTATACATGTAATTGTACTGTCTTCTAAACCAAAAGAACTCTATCACAACCCTCAACTATTAAATCACGATTAGTAAAATTTCCAGTTAACTATTTCCTAATTATAAAAAAAATGTTTCCAATGTCTTATTTTCAATGCTAGAGGTATATTGCAAAGTTCAATTCTCCATTATTCAACCAATAACAAATATAAATTTTAAGGGCGTATTTTTTACATAGAACATATTGTATATAACCCTGATCTGGTATTTTGCCCAAAATATTTATAAGCATAGTTACTAATAATTTAATTTTATCTCTTGTAAAATTGCTTATTTTAACTTAATTTACTATTGTATTTACTATTTTTTTTATTATTTACATCTTTAGAAATAATTACCAATTGATGGCAGATTACACAACTTATGTTTTCTACTTTAACATAGTTTCATCAAAAAATTCCATACTTTTCTTGTTTTTGAGATAATGCTGGTGAATCTTTTCACTCGTAGTCGTCTTTTAAGCATTGCTTATAAGGTATTATAAATAATATAAACCTCTTTTCGGACAGATAAAAAACTTTTCATCCATTATTTTATAAACAACCTAAAACTATCAATAATTATAAATAAACTCTTTTTATGATTTTTGGCATAAGAATTTATTTTATTACTTCAAACTTTAGATATTATGTTGTGGGTGCAATTTTTGGAGCCACGGAGCTTGCTATGGATTCCTATCGCGTCTTCCGGCAGACTATATCCACATCTGTTGCATTTGCAATGATAATCATTCGCGTATTTGTAACGATGAAATGATTATGGCACTTACCAGCAAACATGATAGAATCGTGAGTATTTATATTAAACAATGATATACTGGATTTTGTATATAAAAACGTATATAATAAAAGAAAATTGAGACGTATGTAAAAATTAATAAAAAAGTAAAATAATAGAATAATAATTGTATAATTTCTTCTATAAGTATTTATAATATGTATTGTTTTTAGTGTTTAGCCTTTTTGCGAAGAATATTGGCTTTCTGCAAAGATCGTGTTCAATTCTCTTTAGATGGGATGGTACGAGAGCTTGGGATTCCTGAAAATTTTCATAGTGAATTATTCGCTCGAATTGATAAATTCGGAATTCTTAGACCAGTTTCACCAAAACAACAATCAATGACGTAATACAAATAAAAATACAAATTCTTTGTATTAAATTTATTATATGTAATTATTTATTAATATATTGTTTGTTAAACTACAATTACAGGGTCAAAAGAACAGTCAAAAAGAGGGCCCTCGCTCCTTTTTTGAAACAATATTTTCGAGATGGCGAACTTTCAGAAACAGCAAAAAATACGGACTCATGTGTTGATAACTCTCTTCGTGATATACCGGGTAATATATCTCACGTTATACCCGTTTGTCCGTTCCTTACAAAAAAATGTATTTTGGATTGCAAATTTCAAATTGTTTTTTTTGCGAAAGTGTGAAATGGTATTTGTGAGATATATAAAAATTTTAGCTTGAAACTTATCTTTAAAAATTCTGTTAATACACTAAGTAAATCAACGTTTTTATTAAGAAGATATCATAGAAAATGTTAGGTCTGCAAATATTTAAAAATACGAGCTAATCAATCTGTTTTCAAATTACAGTTAAGTGTCAGTATTTCAATGAAAAAGTCAACTAAGTATTTATTAAATAAATAATTAATGATAATAATTATAATAATAAGTTCAGTTATCCAATTATTCGTAATAAAATCTTACTAATTAGGAAAATAAAAATATAAGTTAGTGATACTAATTTTTTATTATATACTTTTATAATAAAATAAAATAAAATTTTTTAGGTGGTGCTGCGCCTAAAAGAAAACCAACAAACGAGTCTGATGTTCAGCAAATGTCCTCTGTGAATGCTAATAAGGAGCCACTAGCAAAACGGAGAAGGAAAAGTTTCTGACGGATATTAGATATATATATTACAAACAGGATATATTGCGGATGAATATATCTTTATTTCAATATATTTATATTTAATCGCTAGTAAAATTATAATTAGCAAAATTTTGATGAAACATTGAATGAAAAATAATGATAGAAAAACGTTTCAGAGTAAAATAACATTATTTTTTATATTTCCACATAAAAAATCCACATGAAATAAGTATTTTTTTTACAATTTTGTAACACTTACTCATTATTAGAATATATGTTGAATTGACAGTTTTAATTTTATAAAATTATGAAGTTTGGTTTAATTTTCAATAATTTATTTAATTTTGTTATACATTTGTTTTTTATATTGAGAATATAATAATTACGAATATATATAATAATACAATACAATTGTTATTAACTTCCCGTAGGGTAAGTTATTGTAATGGGCCGAAAATCGGAATTGAAAATTTTTACATTTCTCGACGTTTTGAAGGTTTCTGAACGTTTTGGCATACCTCAGAAAAAATGGATGTGTGTGTGTGTGTGTGTGTGTGTGTGTGTGTGTGTGTGTATGTATGTATGGATACAAATTTTCGTCCACGTTTTCGGGCGTACGGATCAACCGATTTGAATGGTTTAAAAAACATTCGATTCCTATTAATAAGGAGAAGAGCTGATTAGTTTTTGGCAAAGATAGGTCCAGCAGTTACGGAGATAAGGAGCAAAGAGTGCAGAAAATAGAAATCGAGTTTTTGAGAGAACGGAGCATCCGATTTGAATGATCTAAAAAACATTCCATTAGTAATGATTGGGAGAAAGGGTTATTAGTTTTTCGCAAAGGCAGGCCCAGCCATTCCGGAGATACAGAGCTAAATGTACAAAAAATTGCAGTTTTTGAGAGAACTAAGCGTCCGATTCAATTGATTCAAAGAACTTTCTGCTTGTCTTAACAAAATAATTGATTTTGGAAAAAAAAAATTTTGTACCATTTTTTTTTTTTTTTTCTTTTTTTTTTTTTTAAATTTTTTGTATATCGAAAATATTTCAGATTTTATTTTTAATTCTGACTATAGTTCTAATATACTTTAAACAAATAATTTCAACTCTGTAATTCAGTTTATATAATTATTATAAATATTAGACAATAATACAATATTTATAATAATCTATTTGAAAACATTCAATATTCCTCGAACGTTTCGTTACGGTACGGGAAGTTCCAGCAATTTGCCGTAAGGCACGATGCCACCCACCCCACTAGTTATTACTTGATTTGCCTATATGTTAACAAAAATATTATAAAATAACAAAATCAATTAACAATATATATATGCAAAAGTTATTCCAGGTATAAAACCATACGTTGCAAATATAGAAAATGAATGAAATTTTAGGAAAAATTATGATGTTTATAACAAAAACTCATCGACATAATTCATGAACAACGAACAGAACAAGTTCATAAATGCATAAACTTTTCAAAGCAAGAGCATGCGCAAATAATGTTTAGATTATCGGTTGGCAAGGTAACAATATTTTGTATTTTTGAGGGTCGATTGACATTCTTGAATAATATTCTTCAATATTTAACAATAATTATACTTGTATAAAATGACTGAATTTGCATTAGTTTGGGAGGATAGAGAAATTCGTTTTGACATTCCCTACTCGTAAGTAAGGTAGATATTCACTCTACCGCCTACATTGTATATTTTTATTTAATATTAATCAATTAATATGTATTACTTTCAAAATCGTTAAAATAAAAACTGACATTTAATTTATTAATTTCGAATAATCAACAATCTCAATGAAAAAAATGATTATAACCGTTTTGGACTATTACGCACAGAGCATTTTTATTACTATTCATAATAGTCTACTTTTTATTGATATTTAAATTACTACAATTGGAATTATATTATACTTTTGTAACATAATATTTTGGGCATTTCCACAGCATTCTTAAATTAAGATCCGGTGAAAAATTGGTAGATCGAATGGATGCTGTTGAAGATTCTAAAGGAAATAGCGGAGATAAGGGACGTTTGTTAATAACAAATATCATATTAATGTGGCATTCTCATGCTACACCTCGTGTTAATTTGAGTGAGCCTTTTGGTGTATATAATGCTCAGAATTAGTTTTTGTTTAATTAATTAATTCGTTCTATTTAATTGCAGCTATAGGATATAACTGCATAATTAACATGAGTATCAAAACAGTTATATCAAAACTAAGAGCAACGACAGATGCTCTGCATATAATGGCTGCTAATGGGTCTTCCAAATTTGAATTTATTTTTACAGATATTAGTTTATTGGACAAAAAACATTTTTCTTTGGTGATTGGTGTTCATAAGTAAGTTAAATAATTTTAATTATTTAAAGAATGATAACTCATGATCGAAGTCATGGTGTGAGAGTACATATTTTCACAATTTTTAGTCCACGTTGCATTCCTGCATTATCTTCCTAATTTCTTGGTTCGATTTAATTTTCTTTTGTTTTCACATTTGTATCCAAAATAGAAATAGACTGTTTTCTTACACTTTCCACCCTTGGGTGAAGCATCCGTACCTGGTTAAAATGCTTCCAAGCATAAATTCATTCATGGTTTAAGTTTAAAAAGTGTATTTGTTAACGCTTAAATAAATGATGGTTTATTTTCATTAATCGAAAATTCAATGATTCATCAGTCCGAGTTTTAGCACAACATAATTAAAATAAAAATTAAAATTAAAATACAAAACAAAATGTTTAATTGAAACAGCTGCATGTTCAATCTAATTATTTTAAGTAGGAAATTATAGAAACTGGGAAATGTAGAAGAGAACTTGGATTTATAATTATATAAATTGTCTTGAAATATCGCTTAAAGATAATGAATTCGTTCCCTAATGTAATATATTATATACATATGTGTAAAATTATTATTATTATTATTATTAATCCATTAAACCATTTTTAAGAGCCTACACGTCGACAAAAATGTACAGAGACTTGAAATTAAGAGCATCCATTCTAAATAGTGGAGCTCTATCAGTCTTAAAAAATGAGCAAGTGTATCAAAAAGTAAATGGTGTTTGGAATCTTTCGAGCGACCAGGGTAATTTAGGAACATTTCTAATAACAAACATTAGAATAGTTTGGTATGCTGATCTAAACGAATGCTTCAATATCACATTGCCATATATGCAAATAGTTACGGTAATAAATTAATTGTGAATTGATATAATGTGTTGATATAAAAACTAACAGTATCTATTTATAATAAGATCCAAGTCCGCGATAGTAAATTTGGTCCAGCTTTAGTCATTATCGTTTCGGAGCAGAGTGGAGGATATTTATTAGGATTCAGAATTGATCCAGAGGATAGACTTGGAGCAGTATATAAAGAATTAATTTCACTTCACTCTGTATATAGCCAAAACCCTATATTTGGTGTAGAGTATTCATTGAAAGATCAAGTAAAGTATAACGTATACTTAAATAACATATAGGTATATTATTATTAGAAATTGATTGAAACGGTATTAATTTATAGGTTTTTAGTCCACCGCCTGCTGATCCAAATTTTGAAGATGTACAGGAATTAGATAAATCTAAAGATACTCCATCTACATTAACTACGTACATAGCCGAAGGAGAACATTCTGTTGATCGCGTTCCAATTTACAGCAAGGATTTGGGTTTGGCCATAGAAACTCCAAGAAATGGATATACAATAAAAAGTCTTTGGGAAGTCATGCCATCTTCTTCATAATTACGTTGAAGACGGCATGCTCACCGGGGGATCACAACGCAACTGCATTACTACCATAGATAAATAAACATAAATTACTTTATTACGTTTTGGGCCGGAACTTTTTTACTGTGCTCCGATTTGCATGAGACTTTGGAATTAGGATCATCTTATTCCCAAGAACAAAATAAATAAATAATTAAACTTTTGGTTCATGAACTGTCAACAGATTTCTGAAAAGAAAAAAAAATAATATTTACATAATTTTAAAGAATGAATGTAATTCATAATTATAAATCATCATTGTTAATTGAAATATTAAATACTAAAGTATTATGACTTGCGTTTGATTTGTCATAAATATTATGTTGGTAATTTGAGTTTTTAAACAGCTCAAGAACTGACTGAAGTCGCGATAAAGTGTCAACACGTTTTATTAAAAAAAATTATAGGTATATTATATTTGCATAATGTTTATTTTAATGTTTTAAAACACCATTTTAATTGTTCTTTTGATAATTAAATACTTTAACTATAGGTGTATGGCATCGTGCCTTAAGGAAAATTGCCGGAACTTCTCGTACCGTAACGAAATATTAAATGTTTTCAAATTCATTTCAATAAATACTGTAACATTGTCAAATATTTATAAGTCACCGTCGCAGTACTGTGCGCCAAACACAGGAGTTTCTTATTAAAATCGATAATTATGGAAAATCGCAGAAACCATCGCCTTTTCTAATTTTGATACGTGCCTTTAAAATTCCTCTGTACTGGGCGTCGTCTCAATCTCTTTGAATCGACATTGGTGTTTCTAAGAGTTTTCCGCTTTCTATCTAGTTCTGTTATATTATCTGGGCAAATGTTTGGAAAAAAATATAACAGTTTAGAAATTGATGTGATTTTTTTCTCAAATCAGTACTCAAAATTACTGCAAAATATTATAGTTATTGTCGTTTTTATCATGAAATGGAAACCTCTGCTTTATTTGGTTTTTTGCCTCAATATTAAACTCATCCTAGTCTAATCTTTCAGTTTCTCTTTTCAACCGAATTATATTTGGAATCATTCTCTAGCATGTATTTCTAATAAAGGTAAATGCATTTGCAAATCGTTTACATCTACGCTTAATACCTTTTGCTGTTTGGCATTCGAAATATTTTCTATCGTATTCAACTTTGTTTGAAAGTTCCAAATATATCGGTTGAATGAAACATTCCAAAATTATCGCATATGCTGTGAATATCTGATTATTTAAAACGTACAACTTGACTGTTTTTTTTTTCTGTCCCATTTCTTTATCCAAATTTACGAATATTGGTAGAGCAAATCGCAGGAATTCCAAATATAATTATGTTGTCGAGATTAGAGAGATTAGAGATCGCTATATATATATGCTATATTGGCGAAACAACAGAACATTATTAAACGTTCAAAACAACACGATAAACGATGATCACAGAACATTAAAACTAAACAACCATACGTTCAATTTTTATGACGCAAAGGTTCTTTATCATGAGTCGAAAGTCTCACAAAGACGATATGCGGAATCGACTTTATTTTCTTAGACAAACTTAGTATTAATTCGAGTTCCAATTTGACTCTTCTTCACAAAACACACAAGTAATTAACGCACAAAACGCAAACAAAAACATATCAAGAGAGTGTTTCTTTGTAACAAAGCATGTTAGTGTAAAAATAAATATGAGTTATACTTCGAAAAAGAATTAATTGGAACAATAATAAATTGTGGAAACATCATATCTTGCAGAATAACAATAATTAATTAGTACACTCCTGAAATAAATACTTCAATTATAAATATATCACAGCAAATTACAGCAATATAGAACTATAATTAAATAACAAAAACTTGCAATGTTTTTATCAGGAGCGCGATTTTCGTTTTCAAAACTTCATTACATGCAATTTTTTAATCCATAATGTTCGTGTTTTATGAAAGTAACAATTATTGATTTTAAGCGAAATGCAATTTTTGAGGAGGCGACCAAATCATGTACCCAAAATCTTAAATTACACAATCTTATATAAAAGATAATGAAAAGTTGTATGAAAACAAAACCTGAAATATATTAACCAGTAAAATTTATTTAAATGTTAAATTTAAATAATATTGTATATCGATTTGATAGAGTTTTGCAAGCAGACCACCATATAAAAAGCATAACATTTCCTCGAAACTGGTTTGCGAGCGACACATGTTTCGCTCGTTTAAATAGTTTAATTTTATGTGCTACTATATGAACGTATATATTTATAAAAAATAATTTTTGGTACGAGAAGTTCCAGCAATTTACCTTAAGGCACAATGCCTTAATTGCCTTAAGACAGAATTCCACTTACAGCTAGTTCATAATATTTTCAAAAACACTTGAAAGTAGTATCTTCGATTATACCACTAGTTATTTTATATGTCTACTAAATTAACGTTTGATTTATATTTTAACTTCTTTACAATTAGCACAAATATTTAAATTTTGATAATTACCTATAGTATATTACTTTCTGATAACATAATGAAAAGAAATAAATGTAATCACACGCATCATTTTTTACAAAATAACAGTTGCAGATAATTATTTTTTATGGAGATACATAGTTCAAATCTGTTAAATTAGTAAATGAATTAGAACGAACAATTTATATTTTTTACAATAAGTTAATTAATACAATCCAATGACAAGGAAAAAGATCGAATCAATTAAAAAATTATAATTTACAAAATCAATCGAACTTTCTTATTAAAAACGACAAAAATTAATTGTGTAGTTACCTAATCGCGACTTGTCAATAAAAAAACTAAAACCGCGTTTGAATTTTTATCATTCGAGAAGTTAGTAAAAGAACATACATGTCAATTTATATTATTCATTTAGTTCGTTGGTCGCACTGCTTAGATTTTGTGGTGCGCCGAGAGATGTACAACGTAATCGCCATTTTGCGTACAGTTGTTTCGAAGTGTGTTTCAAAGTTATTAACAAACTTTAAAAATGAGTACTAAAACGTTATTAAAAGGATCCCAAACGGAAGTAGATTGTCTAGTAAAGTTTTTATTTTATTGTGCATTCATAAAGCTAATTCTACAAATGTTTCAAATACTTTTCGTTTTTTTCACAGAATACCACAAATATACTCGTGAAGCCTGAACTAGCTTTCAAATCGGAAACTAATTCTATGACCTTAACTAGACAGTTATTTGCAGTTTCAATTAGTGCTATATGTTATCTGCGAAAGATTTATTCAAAGGAATATTTTCGCCCTCGTAAAATTGGAATCTTGTCGATGCATATGTTGCAAAATGTCAAATCAGACCCCAAAATAACGAGATTTCTTAAGTGGGTTAAAGGATGCTTTGATGCAATGAAAAAAGATATGTAATTATATATTGTATATGTATAATGTGTATATGTCGCAAAATATAATTTGTTTTTTATAATCTATTGTAGTTGCGAGATATCATTGTGGCTGTACAACCGCCCGGACAAGAAGACATTGGAAAAGCGTTGGAAAGTTATACGTTTAGAATAAAATATAGTGACGCTTGCAATTTTGAAAGTAATACAACGTTCGCCAATAGCCGGTAAGAATTAAAATTTATTATATATACATATATGGGGTATTAATTTTTTTTTGTCAATATATTATTTCGAGTATTAAAATCATAATAATCGCGCATACCATCAATAAAAAACCATAATTTAAAAAAAATAAAAATTTTACAATCCATACGTTTGGCGATAATCCTAGCCTGCATTCAGTAGAAAAATGTGTTAATATAAAGTTAAGTTAAAAACAGAAAATTCATCAATCCATGGTATTAGGATATAAGAACAATAAGAAATATAGACATTAATATTGTAACCATAGATAAACAAGTATAATTGATTGTAACTAATATAATATCTTACAGAATACTAACAATAAAAATATCACCAATAATAAATGTGCAATATGTGTTATCTAAACTTAGTACACATATATGTTATATCTTGTCCTGATTGTAAATAAGTTTTTAAGAAAAATTTGTGTTTTTTATTGATTTATGCCCTTTGATTTCTGAGCTTTTGCCTTTTGAGTTATGAGACTTTGTTAATACATATGTTAACACCAAATGAAAATATAAATATACATTAGGGGGGTCCTTATTATGAACATTTTCAAATTTCCTTCTTCCAGGGGCTCAAATTGATAAAAAAAAATCTCTAAAAATTTTAGCTTTTAATTTTATCTTTTAGATTTGCGAAATTGAATCAAAGTTTGATATGGAATTAGCATGGAAAAAAAATCAAAAATTTTAAAAATGTTTTTTAGATATTAC
>NW_020538403.1:0-27264 GCF_003426905.1 Ctenocephalides felis
TTGGAGGTATTAGATATCTACACTGCTAGTGACCACAATGCAAATCATCTGGGAAATATCAACAGATATAAACATTAGAAGACATGCGAAATATCTAAAGCCATTGGGTGGAAAATAAATCTTTTGATGAAAGCGCCATGAGAGTTGCCTTAAATTGCAAACCTATAATTTCAGAACACGCAGATGAGCATACTAGAGAGCTGATGGAGAGAATAACCGAAGCCTGTGATATCAGTATGACTCGTAACATGGCATAAATCAAAGACAATCTGTGCACTGGACTGAAGAAATCAGCTCTCTTCGTAAAGAGTGCCTAAAGAAAAGAAGGATCTCTCAGCGTGGATATAGTCTCAGTAATTCTGCACAACTGGTAGTGGAATATAAACAAGCACGTAGACAACTAAATAAAGCTATCAAAGATAGTAAAGTTAGGTGCTGGAAGAACTTTTGGATGAAGTCGAGGAAAATCCATGGGGAAGACCTTATAAGACTGTAATGTCTCGCCTCAAAAGCCAGCCAATACCTTCACCAACTTGCCCACGACTATTGAATAAAATAGTAACTACTTTGTTTCCAC
The DNA here is from genome assembly GCF_003426905.1 of Ctenocephalides felis. Lineage (NCBI taxonomy): Eukaryota > Metazoa > Arthropoda > Insecta > Siphonaptera > Pulicidae > Ctenocephalides > Ctenocephalides felis. The sequence goes on from NW_020538403.1 coordinate 578, forward strand.
GACAACCTAATTTGAACTACCAGGTAACACATGTAGAACAGAATAATATTCCACTTATAACACTGCAAGAACTGATGGAAGCTTGTCATCGCGTTGGTAATAGCAAGGCACCGGGATTAGATGGAATTCCTAATATTGGCTTGAAAACATCAATTATGACATCTCCGACAATGTTTCTTAATGCATATAATACATGCCTGAAAGAAGGGGTTTTTCCACGAAAATGGAAACAGCAAAGACTAGTGCTTATTCCCAAAGGAAAAAAACACCAGATAAACCATCATCCTATCGTCCAATATGCATGCTGTATACAGCGGGTAAAATTTTCGAAAGAATAATTCACCAAAGAATAGATGCAGTAGTTGATCCAATCCTAGCAGACAATCAGTATGGTTTTCGCAAAGGGCGATCAACTATCGATGCTATAAACTTGGTAGTTAATACCGCCAAGGAGGTAATTGCTGGAACCAGATGGAAGGGGGGTTCCAAAAAGTACTGCCTTGTAGCTACATTGGATATAAAAAATGCTTTTAATTCTGCAAACTGGGATTGCATTATGAATGCACTCCGTGACAAGAACGTGCCAGCATACCTATGCAATATAGTCGCAAGCTACTTTACAGACAGAATTCTAATGTACCATTCACGCGATGGTACAGAAGAATATAATATAACAGGAGGTGTGCCGCAGGGCTCTGTTCTAGGCCCTTTGCTGTGGAATATTATGTATGATGGCCTTTTGAGACTAGAGTTTCCAGAATGTGTGAAACTAGTAGCATATGCAGACGATGTTGCCATAGTGGTTGTCTTGAAACAAATTGATGACATCGTAAGCCTATTCGATATTACATTCAGAAAAATTAATCGGTGGATGGGAACAATGAATCTCCAATTAGCACAACAAAAAAGTGAAGCTGTTCTTATCACTAGTAGGAAAAGAATTGAGACCATCAAGCTAAAGATAGGAAATCTTGAGATCACGTCAAAACCTCACATCTGTTACCTTGGCGTAATGCTTGATGCTCGTTTGAATTTCAATCAACAGGTGGAACACGTTAGTGCTAAGGCGTCAATAGTTAGGACGAAACTTGCTCGACTGATGCCTAATATTGGAGGTCCTAAACAAACCAGAAGGATATTACTATCGTCAGTTATTACTTCAGTGCTGACATATGGTATCTCCATATGGGGTGATGCTCTTAAATCTCAAAAATCGAGGAGAATGGCAGGGCCCTTATACCGTCTCAGTGCTATAAGAATTGCTTGCGCATTTCGCACAATATCGGCGGAAGCAGTGTGCGTCATTTCAGGAACTGTGCCTCTCTTAGTCTTAGCAGAGGAAAGACGGACAATTTACCATAGAAGACATCAACAACTGTGTACTGAAAAGTTAAGATTAGAAGAACGGCAGAACAGCATTGACCGATGGCAGCGACTGTGGGATGTCGCTGTAAAGGGCAGATGGACGCATCGTCTCATTCCTAACATCAAAGTCTGGCTAAGTCGCAAGCACGGCGAAGTAAACTATTATACTACGCAAATGCTATCGGGGCATGGCTGTTTTCGAGCCTACCTACACCGATTCAAGCACGATAGCTCGCCGGATTGCCCATATTGTTTGGGCGAAATCGAAGATGCTGAGCACGTGTTCTTCGTGTGCCCGCGATTTGGTGCTCTACGGGATGATGTGGAGGAGACATTGAGACGCACAATTACCCCAGGTAATGTTGTCGAAGTGATGCTGGCAAGTGATGCCGCTTGGAACGCCATAGACAGATTTGCGAGAGACGTTTTAATGGACCTGCGTTCTATAGAGAGAGAAAGGGCGAATGGGACTTCGCCCATTTAAAAGATAAGTAAAATGTTTATGAATTATAACATTGTTTATAACAAGTTAAGAATTGTAACATTCTAGATCCTCCCCCCACGAAGTAATGCCTAGCGGCGGTTTCCGTGGGGACCAGAGGCAGGGGCAAAGCGGAGGTTTTAGTCGGTATTATACCAGGGCGGTATCGAGTCCGACATACCCAAACAGAAGACCGGTCTGGGATGCATAAAAGCATTTCCTTCGCTATACAAAAAAAAAAAAAAAAAAAAAACATATATATATATACACATACACATATATACACATACATACATATATATACATAAAAGAAGTGTTAGGATGTATTGCGCATATTGAAAAAATTATTGGAAGCATCGCGGTAGATATTGCAAAATGAAGCCGAATCAAATCGTTTGTTAATGGCAGGTAATATTTGTATGAAAATACTCTCAGCGAACTTTCTGCGTAAAGTGTTGGCTTCTCGATGGATAACTCTTAGATTGGTGAAATTAAAAGAATGTTTAAAGTTGGAGACATGTTCGGTGATCATGGTTTTATTTTGTTTCCTGTTTAAACTATTAAGTTCGTGTTGGCGCATTCGTTTTGAGAGAAATTGTGAAGTTTCTCCAGCATAACAACTTGAACAATCATTACAATCAATGACATATACGACGTTTGACGTGCGGCAAATAGGGGTAGGATTTTTTAAATTAGTGTATATGTCTGTGAGAGTGTGTCCAGTCGAACACACTAGCTTCAGACCTACGGATGAAAAAAGTTTTTTCCAGGAGTGAAAAAGGCAGTCAATATACGGTAATGAGATGAAGGAATTGAGAGATAGTGAATTTTCAGAAATAGGATTAAGGGTTTGTGAAATGATACTATTTTGTTGTGATTGGGAGGTAAATAAGGAAGATGTACGGAATTTATTACGAAGAAAAGGTAATCTATTATTTATTACTGAGCGTAAAAGTTGTAGTGGATAGGAATTATTTTGAAGGGTAGAATATATTAAATTAATATTTTTTCCCAATGTGATGGATGAGAAAGAAGGATGGCATGATCTAATAAGTTGATGATAGATGCAATCTTAGTCGATTTGGGGTGATAGAAATGGTAGTTTAAATATATAAGGGATTTTTTAGGGAAAAAATCCTAATTTTAATTTGTTCTGTTTTGAATAATAATTTTTGTCCGTCAAATTTAGTTAATAACATCCATGAGGCGCAAACTTCTAACAAATGTCCGTGATCGCTTGCATGATTCGCGCTTACGACGCTACTTAGCGCAGATGTCGCGAGTATCCACTCCCGTCATGCGTAAGTCGAACGCTATGATGAATACGAGCAATTCCAATCCCTCCCATAAACCCCTTCACCATACTGTGCCGGAAAATCCCGTAAATCCCCATTACGTTCGTAGTTCGTTCTGATATAATTTTCGATTAGTTGGTGAAGTTTAAAGAATTTTCTATATAAAGTTATAAAAGTGCAGTGAGGGTGTTAGGGTTATTTCCTGGTTGCGTAGGAAATAAGAAAATAGTGAGATTACATGGTTTTCCAACAAGGAATGACAAGGTATGTAAAATGTAATATTGTGTTTCTTCAATAGGTTCAAAAGCAAAATATTATAGATGTATGAGATTTGGATTAGGCGAGTGAATAATTCAAAATTGGATGATGTGGAGATTGAAAAAATGCAAATAAATCGATTTGTTTGCGACAATCATTTTGCAGATTGTTGCAAAACACAGCCACAAAAGAAAAATATGACAAATCTTGAAGTTAACGCTTTGCCAACTTTAAATATGCCTGGTTAGTATTGCAAAGAATGTAATGTTATATAATATGCAAATGTATATATTTTGTTAACAATTTGTCAGCTATTATTGTCTATTCAGGATATGGAGGATATTCAAGATTTCATGGAGACCCATATGACGAAGAAAATTGCCTTTTGGATAGAGCAACGTTTCGTAAGTATTTTCAATAAAAAAATAAAGTTTAATATACAGTAAAATCATATATTTTTCATAATTTTTAGAGCTTGGTATTAATATGAAAACAATTAAAAAGAAAACTGTTAATTATCGATTATTGGGAGAACATTGTTTGAGCACAAATAACATTTCCAACCAGGCGGAAAGTTATACTTCGGAAAGCTTGCCACAAAATAACAGTAAGGAACGTTCTGCAAGTTTTGATAAAGTTGTAGCAAATAAAGAATTTGTGTCCAATACAATGGAAAATCAGGGACATGTCAAGCCAACACGTAATACGGGTGAATAAATATAATAAAAATCATCACTATTCAATAGTCTCTCTATTTAAAAATAATGCTAAATCATGTTTATTTTCAGTGAAACGAGTGTCCTGTCTGACACCAAAGGCAAAAAAATTATACCTTTTATCAAAAAAAAATGAAAAAGGACATGCTCAGAATACAAAAAAAAATGTAAGTCATATTTCTATGCTATGTGGTATGTCAAGGCTATGTCGAAGTGTGATGTATGCGAAACAATTTTCCCACATTCCTGAAACCTTGAACGAACGAGCACGTCAATTCATAACATGTCAGCTTAGAGAACACTCGAAAAAGTTCAAGGAAGGAGATTCACTACAGACGAAAAAGTACTTGCTTTGTCTCTACCAAAGAAAAGTCCAAAAGCTTATAGATTCTGGAGACATATTTATTTTGCCTTCGATAACATCTTCGCGAAAGTTACTTACAAAAGTTCCAATGCATAGTGGCATTAACGAAAGCATTTTTAAAACATTGCAATCATCATTATCTCATCTGAGTGATGATAAAGATAATTATTGCGTTGTTATGTTTGACGAAATTTCACTTTTAACTTTCCTAACATATGACTGCACAAAAGATTATATTGTAGCTTTTAAGAGCTTGCTAATGGTAAAATTGAAGCATTTGCTGACCACGCACTGGTGTTTATGATTAAGGGTTTAAAGAACAAGTAGAAATGGCCAGTTGTTTTTTTATTTTCCTGATGGTGGTGTGAATGCTTTCAATTTGAAATGCTGCATTGAAGAAGTAGTAAAAAAATTACTTAGTATTGATTTAAACATTGTGGCAACAGTTTGCGATCAATACCCCGCAAATCGCAAAGCTGTTAGCATGCTTATAAATGAGACTAATAAACGTTATGTTAGTAAATAATGATGATAATAGATTAGAATTCGAAATAAACGGACATTAAATAGTTCCTTTGTTTGATCCTCCACATATGTTGAAGTGTATGAGGAATAACTTTGCAAAATGTAATGTTAAATTTACCAGCACAAAGGGGGTACAACTCGAAGCTGCTTGGAGTGATATTCTGAGTTTTTATGAGTATGACTCTAAGTTTTAAGCATATATCGATGTTGTCACACTTTAACCGCTCAACATATTTATCAAAAATGTTGGAAAGTCATGAAGGTATCATTAGCGGTACAAGTGTTCTCAAAGCGTGTAGCCATTGGATTTCAAAATTCATATTTTACCAGGGTTGATGCTTCGGTAACTACCTATGACACTAGTGAATTTTTGAAGTTCATGGACTGCTTGTTTGACAGCGTTAACGGAGTATCAATAAGTCTAAAAACGGGTAACTATCTCCGATGCGCTATAACAAATGAATCAGAACATTTAAAATTTGGGATAGATGCGGAGCAAGTATTGATTTCTTTGTATTTTGTTAGAAAGAAGGGGTCTGCTACATCAGAAACAAAACCACCATGCGTCAAAAATTGGATTGATACTCTCAAGCGTTTACGATATATTTGGTCAAAATTAAATAAGGCGGGGTTTGATCATTTATGTTTAAGATATTTCAACCAGGATCCCCTGGAAATTTTGTTTAGTATTGTCAGAAGCCAGGGCGGTTGTAACACTAATTTGAATTGCTTTAATTTTATTGCAGCCTTCAAAACCTTAATAATTAATAATTTGTCATCATATCATTCACCGTCTGCAAATTGTGAAAATGATGATAATACTGGCATATTCGGCCCCTTTAAAACATTTTTAATTGATGATAAAGACCCAAATGATATTGCAGCCCTTGAGCAGGAAACTATTATTCCTGATTTTTTTCCTTTCGGAGATTTGAATGCGTACGAGGAAACAGCAAACGCATATGTTGCTGGTTTTTACGCCAAAAAGTTAATGAAGTTAGTTAAAAAATGCTCGACATGTACATCTGACATCTTATCAGAACCCGTCAATGATGATAAGCCGTCTTACATTAAATCAAGAGATTACACTGGAAAATCTTTTTTCGTAGCAGGGAAGAAATTTTATGATTTGTTTTGTAAATGCAGCAACGTAGTCGATTTTTTTATGCAAGATGTTTGTGTCGAAAACAGTCTCAGAGCCAAACTTCTAAATATTCTTTACAAGTATGTTTTTATATAGCAATTATTGAGCATTAAAAGAACCGTTAATAATTCAAAAAAGAAAATATGTCAAGAAAGCATCTATCGGCATGTACATAAACCAAAGTTATCTGGTATTTAAACCTTTTGCAAAAAGTTCTAAAACCTGCTATGAACACTAGCGCCTCTAGCGTCGTAATGTACTATTATTTCGTTGACTCCGGAATATCACCCAAGTTTTCTATCTATTTCCTTATCTATGATAACATCATTAAAAATACATTAGAGTTTTTACATAACAATTTAAACAGTTCTTCATACCTTAACAATTCTTGTTCAAAATCAAGTTCTTCCTCTTTCTCAGATTTTTTAATACACCTTTATTTTAATAGAGGCAACTTTATTTAATAGAGGCGGTGTATGTTTCACAGATTGGTACAGAAAAGATAGTTGGTCCGGGAGGTACATTAACTTTAATACGCATGTTCCTCTCAATATAAAAATTTCTACCATTTTAAATCTTGTAGATCACGCTATTTTATTATCTGATCCTCTGTTCTATGATACAAACATAAAATTAGTTAAAACGATCCTACTTGGCAATAATTTTCCAAGTAAGTTAATATGTCCAATTATTAAAAACAGAGTCGCTTAATTACTTGAACCTTTTGATAAGAAACCGGAAGATCATGGCCAAACAAGTATTCCCGAAAAAACTTTTTTCATTAATTTTCCATATTTTTTTAATTTTAACAAATTATCAAAAAGACTATTCAAAAAACACTATATTCATATTACTTTTTCTTCATTGAAACAATTAAAATTTTTATATTCCAACATTAAAGACGAAACTCCTTTAACAAAAAGAAAGATATAGTTTATAAAGTAAATTGTTTGGATTGTAATTGCTCTTATATTGGCCAGACCTGCCAAAACTTAGAAAAAAGACTCAGGCAACATGAATTACAATGCGAAAAAATAGATAACAAAAATTTTAAAAGTACACTTGTGGATCATGCTAATATCAACAACCATAAGTTTGATTTTGACAATCCCCAAATCTTATTCCATAAAAAAGACTTATTTAAACGGAGCATGGCAGAATCAATGATAATAGTTCGCACTAACAATAGCATAAATCTGACAACCGACACAAATATTTTACACGACACTTATATAAACATCAATAATAATTTATAATTTTTTCATTTATCTTATTCTTTTCAATAAATTGATCTGTTTTTTTTTTCATACTTATCGGTTTTTGTATGCGAGCGCTTTCCTCTTGTTTTACATTTTAATGTTACCCATCCTGTCTCCGTCTAGATACTTCAGATTTGTTTCGAATAATTCTGTAAATGTCACATTTCGGTTAGTACCGTGTCAAGCATTGAATGAAATAATTGTCACTTGTCAATGCAAGGAATAATTGGTGTTTTATATTCAAAAGTTAAATATAGTTTTAAATAAAACATTAAAGAATGTATAGTAATAAGTAACTGTTTTTTGAAATAGCACTGAAGATGAGGCACACCATGGTCTCGAAACATTTGTAATCATAAAATAAAGTTGTATTAAAAAATTTGAGTGCTGCTTTGTTCATATTAAACATTTAATATTCGTTCCACTCATATCATAAAATTCTGTAATATATATATATATATATATATATATATATATATATATATATATATATATTGCGCTATTGACAGCTTGTTCTAAGTGCTACTAGCCGCAGGACAAGACAACAGCATTATTTTGAAATATTTTGAGGTCAATGTCGACAAAAATGCCTTGTTTAAGTTAACCCTTTCGACTCGGATGCCGCTCCGGCGGCATGATATGTTTTACCGTTAATCTCGGATGCCGCCGCTCCGGCGGCAAATCGTGTCGGCGACGACTCGTCGCAAACTAAACTTACATTTAATTTTTTTTATTTTTTAAGAATTAATTTACTATTACATTCATTTATTGATTGATTTATTAATTTTATAAATAAATATATAACAAAATTAATTTATTAGCTCATGATCCCCATAATTCTAATAAAGATCTGTGAAAAAATGTTTTTTTAAACAATATAGCATGGTTTTGAGTGCATTTTTTTTTAATTATCAAAATTTTCTATTTTATTATCATAATAACTATATTTAAAAGCAATATAACCACATTTTGAAAAAATCCGATACAAACAAAAATTCCGAGTTGAGAGATAAGTATAGCACTATAATATTCCGAGCGCAGCGTACCGACTGGCAGTCCGACTCCCGAGTCGAAAGTGTTAATTTTTGAGGTAATATCAAACGGCATTACTTCAATATACCAAACTTCATATAGACAGCGGGTAGAACTACTGACAAAAATATTTAATGCATCGGCTATAGGGCAGTTTAAAATCGTGAACTGCGAAACTAATGTCAAACATTTAGCGGGTGTTTTTCAAATAAAACTGCAAGCTTCGCCGAAACTTCTGTCAATCTTACAAATATTATTTATATTTTAGAGTTCGATTAACCGCAATTAGTAAGAACTATTGAAATAAGGTTATGCCAAGGTAAGCAATATTATTTATATATTTACAAAATATACGAACAAAATTATATTCATAGTTATTAATCGTTTATCGAAAGAATTGTTTATTTAATTGTTAGCTACCTTTTTTCATTCAATATTTAACTTGTAATATATTTTGTTAAAAATGGATATAGCTTCAGACAGGCAGCGACTTCAACTAGAGTACATTTCGCAGTTCTCCACGGACATAGTCTATGTCACAGGTGATCAAAACATAGTTGCAGGCACCCATTCCAAAATTAAGACCATTCAAATGCCTACCAAACTTACTGCTGAAGAAATAGCCAAACACCAAGAGACAGATACGGAATTACACATTTTACTGGCTGGAAAGCCATGTAAAAATTCATTTTGATTCGGGTATAGACAACTGCAAAATGTTTGGATTGGAGGCTTTGGTGACTGGAAACATATTGTAGAAGCAACAAAAGCACATTATATCGAAAATTCATCTTGATTTATGTATTACATATCAACAGTAGCGGCTACATTAATTTAAAGAGCATTAATCTGTGATCATAAAGGAAAAATCTTTTAAGTACTTTCAAGGCTTCTTGATGCTACTCTGATACTTTTACCGTGTAATTTAGCCTCACGTAATTAGAGAAAAACGTAGATAGTAATGATTCAAGCGGCAAAGAAAACTTTTTGAGTATTGTTGAATAATTAGAAAAATATGATCGCATATCACAGGAATAAATAAATAAAACAAAAGGCCAGGTAAAATGCTTAAGTCCTATTATACAAAATGAGCTTATATCTGTCTTGGCTCTAAAAGTACAAAATGCAGTCATAAATAAAATAAATACTGTACCATTCTACTTGATTATATTCGATACAACTCAAGACATTTCGACAATTGATCAAATGTATGAATTCTGCCGTTATTGTATGGTCGAAAGAGGCGATAATGGGATCCCAAAAGCACTTGTAATTAAAAAGATACTTTAGGGTTTAATGAAGTTAAGGATCAAACTGCCTTAGCAATTTTAAAAAAAAATCTATAACTGACAAAAATATCCCTTTAAATAAGTGCCGAGGCTGATATGATGGTGTTAATACAATGTGAAAAGTACCTACTTATGGTTGAGTTCAATTTTTTTTATTTAAACAGCTCAACAAATTTAATTTTTTTTTGACATAGTATGAAAAAATGGAATTTCTAATAGAGAAACTGAAACAACAACTTCAATAACACTAAAAACATTGAACCTGGATATGATGGTGTTAATACAATGAAAGATACTTATGGTAGAGTTCAAAAACTAATAAAAGATGTAGAGCCAAATGCCGTACTTTATGATGCGGAGAGAGAAATTATTGCTATGCAATTTATTTTAAGCAGTTCAACAAATTTACATTTTTTTTTACATATGTGAAGATGAACCTCTCCAAGATCCGTAGAGTTTGTCCAAAGAGAATATATTTTATCGAGCATTGGACATGGTCATTAAACAACTCAAATCACGTTTTTCCAATGAATGAAATTATTTCAAATTTCAGCATTTGCAGTCTTAAACTTTAAAATCATTAAATGATATTGATGTAATAAAAAAACCTTTCAATTTAGTCAAGTTATATAATAAAGATATATCTGAATCTTTTGCCAGAGAAAGCCTTAGTTTTCGATACACCCACCCAGGGATTCACATCTTACAATACATTTTTAATAATACCAGTATCAATCCTCATACATCACTAGCACCTGATTCACCAACACCATTCATAACTTCCGATTTTTCTACTGTCAATAGCATTTGCCAAAAAAAAAGTTTTACCCTCATTTGATACAGTCAGTGTTAAAATGTGATTACAAGAGATGAGAACAAATAATAGATTCAAGGTTGCATTGCATAAAGATGTTGGACCTGGCACAGCTAATTATGGGCTTCAAGATGAGGATTTCATTCTAGCAATGACTAAAATGCAGTTTATAATGTTAAAGGACTTTGGGGCCGATAGAGTTTGCATTGATGCTACACATCGAACCAATGCCTAAGACTATTACATGCTGTTATGTAATGAACGTTGTCATTTATTTTATAAAAATATAATAATATTTTATTAAAATAACGGTTTCATATCCCTGGCGCATTGCAGAAGGTTGTGTAACCCTGCATTAGTTAGTGCAGTTGCCTTCCGAGTTCTGGGTTGTGAACACCGAAATCAACTTGTAAACTATTATTAAATACAAGAAATATTAATAAACAAGAAGTGTGTTCCAAGATATAAGCTCAAGTTATCATTTTTTTTCAATAAGAACTCGAAGTATCCGAGGTTAATAAAGTTGTCCAAACCCCAACCAAATACAATTCAATAAACTACTTGCGGTGGATGGATTTGGAAGCAAAATCCCAGTTGCGGGCAGGATAAAGTTTTATGTAAAATATATTTTCAAGAAATTGCCAAAGTAGTAGGCATGATTAAAGCAAAGACATTCATGACAGGTGACTCTCCAGCTTATTTCAATGCATGGTCAGATGTCATGGGTGAGCCACAGTATAAACTTTTATAATGCTGGCATGTTCCCAGGAGCTGGATAAAGCAGCATCACACAAGATCACAAATAGAGAGAAACGCGAAATCATTCACCAGAAATTAGTAGAATTAAAATAGATTTTAGATGAGAAAGAATTTTGGAAAAAATTAAATGCTTACTTGAGTGAACTTTAGGCAGACGACAATGTTAAGTTATTTGTTGCATAATTTAGCAAAGTTTACTGCAAATGAGCAACTACCTGGGCGTATTGTTATTGGAAAAGAATAAGAATTAACACTGACATGTATTTAGAAAGTTTTCACAATCAAATAAAAAGTCGAGTTTTTGAAAGAAAGTGCTCTAGAAGATTGGATAAGGCCATTCAAATGGTGTTACTTCTTGAAATCATTTCTTTTCAGCAAAGGACCCGAAGATTAGATAGAATGTTACTATCGGCCAGATAGAGAGATATACGAATAAGCCACATGAGAAGCGCAACAATATTGCCTGATATTACAGAAACCAGTTCCAAAACACAATAAAATATATTGGCAACAGAATTTGCCATATGCGGTTATTAAGAAAAATCAAACTTATAATAGTACTTGCATTAGATGTGAACCATGTAAGATTTGTTTTCATACATAAACATGCGTTGTAAAGAGTATTTGATTTAATGATACATTTGTAAGCACATCCACGCATGTGTGAGAGTTTTCCCATCAAATACGCGTTTTAAGCATGAATTGCTAGAAAGAAATATGATACAAATGCTAATATCAACAACCATAAGTTTGATTTTGACAATCCCCAAATCTTATTCCATGAAAAAGACTTATTTAAACGGAGCATGGCAGAATCAATGCTAATAGTTCGCACTAACAATAGCATAAATCTGACAACCGACACAAATATTTTACACGACACTTATATAAACATCAATAATAATTTATAATTTTTTCATTTATCTTATTCTTTTCAATAAATTGATCTGTTTTTTTTTTCATACTTATCGGTTTTTGTATGCGAGCGCTTTCCTCTTGTTTTACATTTTAATGTTACCCATCCTGTCTCCGTCTAGATACTTCAGATTTGTTTCGAATAATTCTGTAAATGTCACATTTCGGTTAGTACCGTGTCAAGCATTGAATGAAATAATTGTCACTTGTCAATGCAAGGAATAATTGGTGTTTTATATTCAAAAGTTAAATATAGTTTTAAATAAAACATTAAAGAATGTATAGTAATAAGTAACTGTTTTTTGAAATAGCACTGAAGATGAGGCACACCATGGTCTCGAAACATTTGTAATCATAAAATAAAGTTGTATTAAAAAATTTGAGTGCTGCTTTGTTCATATTAAACATTTAATATTCGTTCCACTCATATCATAAAATTCTGTAATATATATATATATATATATATATATATATATATATATATATATATATGCGCTATTGACAGCTTGTTCTAAGTGCTACTAGCCGCAGGACAAGACAACAGCATTATTTTGAAATATTTTGAGGTCAATGTCGACAAAAATGCCTTGTTTAAGTTAACCCTTTCGACTCGGATGCCGCTCCGGCGGCATGATATGTTTTACCGTTAATCTCGGATGCCGCCGCTCCGGCGGCAAATCGTGTTGGCGACGACTCGTCGCAAACTAAACTTACATTTAATTTTTTTTATTTTTTAAGAATTAATTTACTATTACATTCATTTATTGATTGATTTATTAATTTTATAAATAAATATATAACAAAATTAATTTATTAGCTCATGATCCCCATAATTCTAATAAAGATCTGTGAAAAAATGTTTTTTTAAACAATATAGCATGGTTTTGAGTGCATTTTTTTTTAATTATCAAAATTTTCTATTTTATTATCATAATAACTATATTTAAAAGCAATATAACCACATTTTGAAAAAATCCGATACAAACAAAAATTCCGAGTTGAGAGATAAGTATAGCACTATAATATTCCGAGCGCAGCGTACCGACTGGCAGTCCGACTCCCGAGTCGAAAGTGTTAATTTTTGAGGTAATATCAAACGGCATTACTTCAATATACCAAACTTCATATAGACAGCGGGTAGAACTACTGACAAAAATATTTAATGCATCGGCTATAGGGCAGTTTAAAATCGTGAACTGCGAAACTAATGTCAAACATTTAGCGGGTGTTTTTCAAATAAAACTGCAAGCTTCGCCGAAACTTCTGTCAATCTTACAAATATTATTTATATTTTAGAGTTCGATTAACCGCAATTAGTAAGAACTATTGAAATAAGGTTATGCCAAGGTAAGCAATATTATTTATATATTTACAAAATATACGAACAAAATTATATTCATAGTTATTAATCGTTTATCGAAAGAATTGTTTATTTAATTGTTAGCTACCTTTTTTCATTCAATATTTAACTTGTAATATATTTTGTTAAAAATGGATATAGCTTCAGACAGGCAGCGACTTCAACTAGAGTACATTTCGCAGTTCTCCACGGACATAGTCTATGTCACAGGTGATCAAAACATAGTTGCAGGCACCCATTCCAAAATTAAGACCATTCAAATGCCTACCAAACTTACTGCTGAAGAAATAGCCAAACACCAAGAGACAGATACGGAATTACACATTTTACTGGCTGGAAAGCCATGTAAAAATTCATTTTGATTCGGGTATAGACAACTGCAAAATGTTTGGATTGGAGGCTTTGGTGACTGGAAACATATTGTAGAAGCAACAAAAGCACATTATATCGAAAATTCATCTTGATTTATGTATTACATATCAACAGTAGCGGCTACATTAATTTAAAGAGCATTAATCTGTGATCATAAAGGAAAAATCTTTTAAGTACTTTCAAGGCTTCTTGATGCTACTCTGATACTTTTACCGTGTAATTTAGCCTCACGTAATTAGAGAAAAACGTAGATAGTAATGATTCAAGCGGCAAAGAAAACTTTTTGAGTATTGTTGAATAATTAGAAAAATATGATCGCATATCACAGGAATAAATAAATAAAACAAAAGGCCAGGTAAAATGCTTAAGTCCTATTATACAAAATGAGCTTATATCTGTCTTGGCTCTAAAAGTACAAAATGCAGTCATAAATAAAATAAATACTGTACCATTCTACTTGATTATATTCGATACAACTCAAGACATTTCGACAATTGATCAAATGTATGAATTCTGCCGTTATTGTATGGTCGAAAGAGGCGATAATGGGATCCCAAAAGCACTTGTAATTAAAAAGATACTTTAGGGTTTAATGAAGTTAAGGATCAAACTGCCTTAGCAATTTTAAAAAAAAATCTATAACTGACAAAAATATCCCTTTAAATAAGTGCCGAGGCTGATATGATGGTGTTAATACAATGTGAAAAGTACCTACTTATGGTTGAGTTCAATTTTTTTTATTTAAACAGCTCAACAAATTTAATTTTTTTTGACATAGTATGAAAAAATGGAATTTCTAATAGAGAAACTGAAACAACAACTTCAATAACACTAAAAACATTGAACCTGGATATGATGGTGTTAATACAATGAAAGATACTTATGGTAGAGTTCAAAAACTAATAAAAGATGTAGAGCCAAATGCCGTACTTTATGATGCGGAGAGAGAAATTATTGCTATGCAATTTATTTTAAGCAGTTCAACAAATTTACATTTTTTTTTACATATGTGAAGATGAACCTCTCCAAGATCCGTAGAGTTTGTCCAAAGAGAATATATTTTATCGAGCATTGGACATGGTCATTAAACAACTCAAATCACGTTTTTCCAATGAATGAAATTATTTCAAATTTCAGCATTTGCAGTCTTAAACTTTAAAATCATTAAATGATATTGATGTAATAAAAAAACCTTTCAATTTAGTCAAGTTATATAATAAAGATATATCTGAATCTTTTGCCAGAGAAAGCCTTAGTTTTCGATACACCCACCCAGGGATTCACATCTTACAATACATTTTTAATAATACCAGTATCAATCCTCATACATCACTAGCACCTGATTCACCAACACCATTCATAACTTCCGATTTTTCTACTGTCAATAGCATTTGCCAAAAAAAAAGTTTTACCCTCATTTGATACAGTCAGTGTTAAAATGTGATTACAAGAGATGAGAACAAATAATAGATTCAAGGTTGCATTGCATAAAGATGTTGGACCTGGCACAGCTAATTATGGGCTTCAAGATGAGGATTTCATTCTAGCAATGACTAAAATGCAGTTTATAATGTTAAAGGACTTTGGGGCCGATAGAGTTTGCATTGATGCTACACATCGAACCAATGCCTAAGACTATTACATGCTGTTATGTAATGAACGTTGTCATTTATTTTATAAAAATATAATAATATTTTATTAAAATAACGGTTTCATATCCCTGGCGCATTGCAGAAGGTTGTGTAACCCTGCATTAGTTAGTGCAGTTGCCTTCCGAGTTCTGGGTTGTGAACACCGAAATCAACTTGTAAACTATTATTAAATAAAAGAAATATTAATAAACAAGAAGTGTGTTCCAAGATATAAGCTCAAGTTATCATTTTTTTTCAATAAGAACTCGAAGTATCCGAGGTTAATAAAGTTGTCCAAACCCCAACCAAATACAATTCAATAAACTACTTGCGGTGGATGGATTTGGAAGCAAAATCCCAGTTGCGGGCAGGATAAAGTTTTATGTAAAATATATTTTCAAGAAATTGCCAAAGTAGTAGGCATGATTAAAGCAAAGACATTCATGACAGGTGACTCTCCAGCTTATTTCAATGCATGGTCAGATGTCATGGGTGAGCCACAGTATAAACTTTTATGATGCTGGCATGTTCCCAGGAGCTGGATAAAGCAGCATCACACAAGATCACAAATAGAGAGAAACGCGAAATCATTCACCAGAAATTAGTAGAATTAAAATAGATTTTAGATGAGAAAGAATTTTGGAAAAAATTAAATGCTTACTTGAGTGAACTTTAGGCAGACGACAATGTTAAGTTATTTGTTGCATAATTTAGCAAAGTTTACTGCAAATGAGCAACTACCTGGGCGTATTGTTATTGGAAAAGAATAAGAATTAACACTGACATGTATTTAGAAAGTTTTCACAATCAAATAAAAAGTCGAGTTTTTGAAAGAAAGTGCTCTAGAAGATTGGATAAGGCCATTCAAATGGTGTTACTTCTTGAAATCATTTCTTTTCAGCAAAGGACCCGAAGATTAGATAGAATGTTACTATCGGCCAGCCACATGAGAAGCGCAACAATATTGCCTGATATTACAGAAACCAGTTCCAAAACACAATAAAATATATTGGCAACAGAATTTGCCATATGCGGTTATTAAGAAAAATCAAACTTATAATAGTACTTGCATTAGATGTGAACCATGTAAGATTTGTTTTCATACATAAACATGCGTTGTAAAGAGTATTTGATTTAATGATACATTTGTAAGCACATCCACGCATGTGTGAGAGTTTTCCCATCAAATACGCGTTTTAAGCATGAATTGCTAGAAAGAAATATGATACAAAAATGTGAAAATTTTAGAAGTTCAGAAGATCTGCAAACGAGTACAGAAAATAATAAAGAGACTCGATATGTCATAATAAAACGTGCAGGACAAGAGCTTATAAATTTAATAAATAATGAACAGTTTGGTAATTATGAAACATTCATAAAACGAATTTGTTGATTTGTTCAGCAAACAGAGGCATCATCCGAAAAAAATACTAGAGAAAGTGCAAATAAAAAAGATGGAGTGCGAAAGAGCAGGAAAGAAAAAGACCACTTGATTTGTTATTAAATATAATATATATAAGATCAATTTTTAGTACGCTTATACTTTCCCTGTTCATCATTATGTTGGTTCTTCGCATCGTTGTGGATTTTCGATTCACCCTTTCGGCTTTCATCTTCGGAATTTTGTTCAAGATCATCTTCCTCCGTCTTCGGTTCAAAATTACTCTGAGCCTCTTGTTCCTGTTTCATCTAATGATCAGCTGTCTTTCTTTAATTTTGTTGAGTTGCATTATGGATACCACACCAGGGTAAAACTTTCCACATTTTCTTCTTTAAATTTAATATTGATCAAAGCTATTATCAAACAATTTTTTTTATTACGTTGCAGAAAATACAAATTGATTCTTAAGTTTTTTTGACACAAAATTAATGCTTTCTAAGTTCAATCATTTAACATCTCCTTCCTTTAACTAAAAGTTATATAACATTAGTTTTGAAGCTATGTCACTTGAAATTAAAAATAGTTTTTCCTACATTTCTTCTCTTAAATCTAAACTTGAAAATTTAAAAAATGTTTCAACTTCTATTTTGAAACCTTTCATTTTGGTTAATTTTATAGAATTTGAAAATTTGAAATGTGACAGATTTTCTGCAAAATTAAAATTGGCTCATATAAAAAAATTTGATAAGCTTTTGGATAATTTTAATAAATCTATTGCACCGTTGATAAGTGAAAATTTAATAGATAAGTGGCTCAAAAACTATTCTAACACACCAATCCCCTTGGTCCTAAATTTTCTCTTCTCAAATCCAACTTCAATTTCATTAAGGTACTTAGTAGTTTGGAGTTTGGTTTAAAAAAATTGAATAACCCAGATAAAGAAACAAAATTTAGATCCATGTGTTGTAGCAAACTTTTATCTTTTATCAAAAAGAATAATTCTAATTTTAGTTCCCTTAGAGATTTAAAATTATGCGAAAAGTTTGTGAAGGATAATCCAGATATCATAGTCAAGAAAGCTATAAGGGCAATCTTACTGTGGTTTTAGACAGGTCGGATTATTTTTCAAAAACTTACGACTCATTAAACAACGAAACTTTTTATAAACCTTTAATTAACGACCCCACCGATCATTTAAACAGACAAACTCACAAACTTATTCTTATCTCCAAATCATTAGGTTTTTCCTTAAAAGTCTTTCATCCCAGTTTTCCCAAGTTGTATTGTCTTGCTAAGGTTCATAAACCTAATTTACCCCTCAGACCTATTGTTTCTGACTTAAATTCTCCCTTAAGTAAACTCTCCAAACATATCAGCTCCATTCTCTCTAAGGTTTCTATTTTATCAAAATTTAATGTACCCAATTCTTTTAGTTCAGTTAAAAATTTTACAATTCCTCCCAATTTTTCCTTTGTTATTTTTATCTCATTTCCCTTTTCACGAATATTCCTTGGGATTTGGCATTAGAAGCTATATCTGACCGTTAGAACGATATCCAACATCACACTTCGATTGACTCGGTTTGGTTCAAGACTAATTTAAATTTCATTTTTGTTAAGGCTTACTTTTAATTTGATGATAAATTTTATTCACAGATTTTTGGTTTGCCCATGGGGTCTAGCATCAGCCCCCCTGTGGCTGATTTAACATTACAAATTTTGGAAAATTTTGTTTTATCTAATCTTTCTGTTCCACACCTCACCTTTATTATAGATATGTTGATTACGTTCTGTTGTCCCTTGACGATTTTCATATTGTCGACACATTAGACTCTTCATTCTTTTAATAAACATTTGCAGTTCACTTGTGAGACTGAATCGGATGACTCTATTAGCTTTTTAGACCTAAGAATCACTAAAAATAAAGTTAATAATTCCGTCCTGACTGATTGGTATCAGAAATCAACTTGATCAGGAAGGTATTTAAATTATTTTTCTTTTCATTCGCGTTCCATAAAAATTTCTGTTATCTCTTTGATGTATAGGTCTACCCGAGTCAAAAAATAAGTTCTAATTAGGACCCTACGCTTCTAACTAGCTGCTTTTAGGTACATAAAGCTCTTGCCATGTACTTAAAAACAGTCACAAGCGCTTTTAGAATCGAAAGTACTATAAATAAACACATTATTTTTGACATATACAATACATAACCTCATCGCATGACCACTAGCAGAACATCTGAAAAATGTTTACATTTATATGTTTGTTTAAATGTATAAACAGAATAAGTGATAGGTCAAATCTCCAATTTCTCATATAAATAATTAAGCATAATTAAATGTATTACAAATAATAATGAAGTGTAATAAAAAAAAACATTTTAATAATGAAATTTATTAAGTGATTACGAAAATAGGTTAGAACGTATTTTAACAGATTTGATTGAAGCAACAATTAAACGTAACAAAATTCCAAATTCAAGCTCTTTTTGTAATGAACTTTTACGGGACCAAGCATTGCATATTCTCCAGGAGGGCCTTCAGCCTTCCTCGAGACTACTCGTTAAAGCGAAAAACTTTCAGACACTTAGGGAAGCCGCTGAATTTGCTAAAGAGAAGGAACCTACGTCTGGTTCTAACACTTCGATCTCTTTTAGCCCTAAAATCAATGTCTTGCCAAATATTAATGCTCAACCTAAAATTAAATTTGAAATCTTTTGCAACTATTGTAAGAGGTCTGGGCATTTGAGCAAGAATTGTCGTAAAAGAATCTATAATGAACAACAACGCTCGAAGATAAACGTAGTAGATAGTAATGTAGAGCCTGTTGCTTCAAATAGCCAAACCGAAGTTTCACACACTGTTAGGGAACTTAAGAAAGCAAATATTTCATGCATTTTTAGTCAAAACCAACTTTTTTTTGTTAGTTTAAAAACTTTGAGTACGAATGAAAAAGACATAAATTTACTACTTTTAGATACTGGTGCGGAAATAAGTTTAATTAAAATAGGCATTCTAAATGATGATATTGACGTTAGGGACGGTTTAGAAAACAAAATCAAAATTTCTGGGGTCTCTGGTACAACAATAAGCACTATATAGGAAAGTGCCAATATTAATATTAAGTTAGGGAATAAATTAGTTAATTTTGTATTTAATGCAGTTAATGATAAGTTGCCTGTTAAAGGGCATGGTGTATATTGGGCATAGATTTCTTAAAATCTTTTGGTGGAAGTATCGACATTTTGAACTCAATACTCAAATTCAATGACTCAATTATTTTGCCTTTACGATATTCTCCATCAAATATTAAACTAAATTCAAGGTCTGAAACTGTGGTTCAAATTACTACCAACACCAATTCTGTGGGATTAATTAAAAAAACTGAATTAAGTGCAGGAGTTTTTGTCGCTAGTACCCTAGTTTCACCGTCAAATTTTGCTTGTGTAATTAATAATGTGAATTCTAATGATAAGGAAGTAGATTTAAACTTACCAATTTTTAATGTAGATACCTTGTCAGATATTTTACATATTTCTAAAAGCCCTAAACTTATAAATCAAGTTACTTTTTATACTAATCCGGATAGAATAGACAAAATCTTTTTTGCTTTAAAAACTGATGTTTTAAATGATATTGAATGTAAATTACTTAAAGAAATTTGTACAAATTTTAGTGATATTTTTTATGTCGAAGGCGACAAATTCCCTTTTCTTCTTCTATTGAACATAGCATTCATACTCCATCGCATACTCCTCTTATTAATGTTAAGCCCTATCGTTTACCAGATCGCCATAAGAGCGAAATCAATTAACAAGTATCCGAGTTATTAGAAAATGATATCATAGAACACAGTACTAGCCCTCGGAATGCGCCTTCACTTTTGGTTCCGAATTAAATAAGGCAGAGGAAAATTATTCCACTGTAGATAAGGAATTATTAGCTGTTTGGGCAGTGCGTCATTTCAGGGCGTATATTTATGGTATTTATTATGGTATAGTTTAAATTCTTTATAGTTACTGATCATCGTCCCTTGATATGAATTTAAAAGACCCAGGCTCCAGACTCATGCATTGGTGTATGAAGTTAGAGGAATACGATTATAAGATAGTTTATAAGAAAGGATCCGCCAACACCAATGCGGATGCCCTAAGTATGATTTTTCATATAACTGGTGAAGATACATATGAAGAATTTAAGAATAATTTAAGTAACAATATTATAATTAATACTAGGGTTGAGGATTTTAAATCAAATTTTAAATTTTTAGAAAATACGTCATTTTGTATAGATTCACCTCAGGACTTTAATAGTAATAATACATTTTTCAATAATTTTAAGATCAAATTTAACCATATTAATGAACTAGTTACCCAACGTAGAGAAGTAAGAGATGTAGCATATATTAAGTTTAATGATAAATATTATGTTTTTTATTTAATAACTAAATTAAGACAACCGGATTTAGCCACTTATGAAATTTTATTTAAGTGTTTTATCAAATTACGAGAGCTATGTTTAGAATTAGATTTAAAAGATCTGGCCTTACCTTGCCTATCAACAGAGGATAGACTAGACTACTAGAGCAAGGCGAAATTCGATCTATGATCAGATTTATTTTTAAAAATTCTAAGATCAATGTTTCCATATTCAATCTGCCTTCAGACCCTCTAACCCATTCGGATCAATTAAGAATTATCAATGAGTATCATCACACACCATTAGGCGGCCATCAAGGATATAAACGTACTTATAAAAAAATTAAGTTTTGATATAACACCCCGAACTTCCATCTTCACATCCTAAACCACAATCTCCTCCATATACCTTCGATAACTATGCCGAAGAAATAAAACTTAGAATAAAATCTGCTGTTGATATTGCTCGACAAAACCTAATTTCTTCTAAAGAACCTTCCAAACAAAATTATGATAAATCTTCTAAAGAAGCTGAATTCAATGTTGGAGATTTGCTACTCCTGAAGAATTTAATCCAATTCTAAAGGAAAGTCCCGTAAATTAGTTATGCCATGGATTGGTCCATACGAGATTCAATCGAGAGATTCACCTGTTAATTATACTTTGCTGTGTGGATCTAAATCATTAAAGGTTCATATTAATAGGATTAGACCTTACGTAATATATTAGTATTAGTTGTGTTAATATTTATATTTTTTTACCATTGTTAATAAAATGTTTTAGATAAAGTTCAACTATCTAGACAGGTTCATATTAATAGGATTAAACCTTGCGTAATATATTAGTATTAGTTGTGTTAATATTTTTTTTTACCATTGTTAATAAAATGTTTTAGATTAAGTTTAACTATCTAGATGTAATTTTCATAATTTTAAGTTTTTATATTTTGGCACTAAGTTATATTTTATTTCTATTTCTATTTTTCTGGGTTGCAAGTGTGAATTTCGATAATTTGTGATTTGATTTATGATTATTATAGTACTGAATCCTAGTTAGCACTATAATCTTTCCAAGGGGGATGGTGCTGTGCCATCTGACACTTATGTTCACCGTCCTGAAGTTCGAAAGGACAGATATCATTGCTCTGGCAACACAGTACGCGAGGCTTTGGGAAGGACAAACATGATTGCTATGGCAACCCAGGACGCCAGGTTTTTGGAAAGAAGAAGCCGGCTAACTCTCTCTGATTTGGACCGCCATAACACATACATCGTATACAAGAACTATTAATTTCCAATACTTTTTTGTGAATAAACTATGTTATAAAGATTACCAAGTGTTTCCAATATTCTGAACCAAATGTATATTTATAAATTTCCACGCTAAAGGCACAACACTGTTATCAACATCTGGTTTTTGAAACATAGTAAAATCCCGAGAATAGCAAAATGGCGTTGGCGTCGGTAGAGTGATTTCATCATTTGCGTGGTTCACTTGTTCTGTTTCGTTTTGGTTTAAATTGTGCTATTTAAATTTAATTATTATATTTCAATTTGTGTAAAAATGCCTAGAACAAAAATGTTTGCGTTAGTGTTGTGGTTGGAATCAAATCCACGTTGTACGGATATATTTCCTTTGAGGAGTATTTGCCCTACAGATAGATATGTGAATGCAATCACAAAATTAAAGTGGAAAAAAGGCAATAATATTAAGGCAGGCAGGGCGAAGCAAAGGTTTTGGCTATTAACGGTATGTATATCTCAATGATTATTTCATAAAATGTATTAAATTTATTTTTAATAAAAAATATTGAATTTTAGATGATATGAAATTCTTGAATAATACGATTGTTAGAGTGGACGGCGACTTAGATGTTCCTGCTAACAAAATATTTATGGAAAATATTGTTCAGGAAAATTTACAAGAAAATCGAAAGGTAGAGCATATAATTGCTCTATCGAACCAAAAAGTCATGGATGCCAGGCTAAGGGTTAAGCCAACTATTTTTGATGTACTTAGTAGCCTCACTAATGTCGACCAGGAGTATGTGATACTTGAAGATACACCCATTGATTATGTTGACGACCAAAGCAACGTGCTTCTTATTAATGGAGCTCCTGAGTCTACACTTAATGAGATTCAGGAAATAATTAGTATCGATGACAGTGATTCTGAAGAGAGTTGTAGTTCTGCTAAATCAGCAGAACTCAAATGCTCAGAGGACCATGTTAAAGCAGTCCCTCTGACAATTTCTTTTAAAGGTACAGTATAATATTTTAAAAACAATGTTTTTTATATTGAATAACTACATATTCTTATTGAATTAGTTACCCCGGAAATAATAGAGAGTGCACGTGTGTGGCTAGCTGCATTGGAGGTTGCATATAAAACACAGAATGAGGTGGAGAAGATCGAGAATATGCAATCAAATGCAATGATAGAATCCAATTATAATTTCAAGGTAGTTTTAAACTCCTCTTCATAAACCATGTAATTTTTATGCAGAGTGAACTGTAAGTCTTTTTACTTTTTTCTTTATTTAAAAGGTACACAAACTACATATGTGATCCATTCAAAAGCAAATTGACTTTTAGTTCACACTGTAAATAAAGATAATGTAATTAAGGATATAAGTTATGTTCCAATCAACAATCTTTTTTCTACTTATATAGATTCCAGCATGCTTCTACACTCCTGGAGAAAACATGGTAAATTAATGAATAAAATGCTTGCTCTTATAAGATATTTTCAATGCTAGGACTAAATATGTTTAATTATATAGGAAGAAATATTTCCAGGATGTTGATTCTTTCTTCCAAAAAATAAAATTATATATATTGAGCAAATGCCCAGAGCGAACGAAACTGAAAGTGGCTGGACGAACGTAGTAAGAGAGGTGCTGCTTCTCGTTTATGGGGAGCAGTTAAAAAACTTCTCAGCCACTGGGATGAGGAGTAAGCGGCCTCCAATCGATCAAAAATTATTTGGAGGGTTAATTGGTAAATTTTTAAACATGCTTATATTAATATAATTGATATTATCATTAAATATCTAGTGAGGATTTGAAAAACATCTACATAATTGAACAGCTACATAACTGAAATATAATTTATGCACATAAATATAAACTGTTTTTAATAAAATAAATTGATATTTGCAAATGTTTATAAAAATATTAATAATGTCATGTGAATAGTATTAATGCAAGTATTATTTTTTCCAGATTGGTGCCGTCGATTAAAATTCAGGCTAGATAAAAAGTCATATGCACATTATGTTAATAAATGTTGTGCCAATAAGCGGTCTAATAGAAAATAATTATAAAAAGTGTTTAAATTACTTATTTATATATGTACCTATTTCAAGGACCTTATAAATATATATATAACTGCAATCCATATGTATTATAAGGCCTACGACCTACATACATTTTTATAAAACTTCAGGAAAATTTTAAAATCGTAATAACCTAACCTCAAACTACACCCTGGCAGTTTTGACTTTAAATTATTTGTTTGCCATTTTTAAGCATTTTTTTTATTTTTTAAAAAAGTTATTTTCTTCAGAAGGATTCCGTTTAGTTTTTAGTTTCGACAATACTTTTAATTGCCTTTTTTCTGTTCTGGATTGCAATGATTGTAATATGTGTTATATTGGGGAAAATTCCCAATATATTTACAAGAGAGTAAATCAACATATTTATAACTCAAAAAATCCCAACCAGTTCAAAACGATGCTTTCGGAGCATATGCTCAATCTCAATCACACTTTCCACACTTCACATCCGATTATTCTTTATATCGAAAAAATTGTGACCTTAGAAGATTTGCATAATTCTTTCTTATTTCATTATATTCCTCTTGCGTTAATAAACGCAATTCATCCCATTTTTTACATGATAGTTATCAGTTAATTATTGATTTTATCAAAAAAAAAAACAATAATTAATTTTCCTCATTCTCCTTTTATAATTATTATAAATTTGGTTTTTGTTCTGTTCAAACTTTTATACGTTTTGATGTTTCCTCTTTGACTCCAAATCCATCTCAATCACTCTGTCTGCATTTGTCTCTCTTTACATTCTCCCCCTCACACCCTTCGACACACGCCTTGTTGCACACACAACAGTCGAGTCGTTTGCTTGAAATGGGCGTGTTTCAGGGGTCATACTATGTTATAGTTTAAACCTTCTCTCAAAATGGTTTTAATTTTGTGGTTATTCATCAATATTTTTCCAAAAAATGCCTTTCTCGAATATCGATACAATGTTAATTTTCTACAGATTTTGTTGTGTGTTTTTGTCTTAGTGGTATGTATAATGTTTCTCTATTCTTATATTTATATTTGTTTTATTATTAGCAAAATGTTTCAAATTTTATTGTAGTTGCTGAATGATGACACGCATCTGGGGTCGAAACGTATAAATAAAAGATTTTAAATACTTTTTGCATTTTTTTATTTCGACAAATGGGCGGCTAGTTACTCTTAAATATATATATATATAATATATATATATATATAATATATATATATATATATATATATATATATATATATATATATATATATATAATAAATGCACCACTATGATGAAAAGATTTTCAAAACTCAATTTTAAATATTCTAAAGTTATCAACAAAAAAATATTTTAATGCGCTGTAAACATGAATAGATTATACCGAATTTCATAACAAATATTATTAACAAACATTTTTTACACAATACCTCCAACATATATAAAATGAGCGACAAATATACTTGCAATATTCAATATTTAAATTAGAAATAAAAAATTCTTTTATTGACATCAAAATAAAAAAAACACAGATCTATCAGATAAAAAATACGCATAAAAACAAACAATAGATAAAAATATTTTTAAGACACTTTTAGAATTCGAAAAGCTCAAGTACGAAAAACATTTCCGCATGATTAAAATAAATAAAAATCAGAATTACATGTGTTCCCCATGACTTAATAAGTAATGCAATTGAAAAACGCTGATTTTCCTATAACTACCCTTCAAACACATTATTAACACTGTCCTGAATTGTTCTTATTTTAATTGTTTCAATAGCTGTTATTCACAAATTAAAGGTACTGCTATGGGATGCCCATTATCCCCTGGCATTATAGATCTAGTATTACAAACTCTTGAACTTTTTGTTTTCTCCACATTAAACTTCCGAATATATCTTTATGTTAGATGTGTTTGATGATACCTTTTTATAATAGAAAAGAATAAACAGATGTTATTCCGATACTTTCAACAGTTACAATAAGAAACATTCAGTTTACACATGAAATACAA
>NW_020538404.1:0-23128 GCF_003426905.1 Ctenocephalides felis
ATATTTATATAATATACTAGCTGACCCGGCAAACGTTGTTTTGCTAAGTAAGTTATTTTATAAACAATTTCTAGAGTATCTAAAAAATAATACTTTTTGTGTAAGGATGTGTTGTTTGAATTGCTATATACAATGAGTATTATAGAAACAATAACCCCATTAGTTTGTATATATTTTATTAATACAACCAAACTGAAAGTTTTATACACTTTCTATAGAAAACATGGCATAATTCAATCCAAGTCTTTGTTGGTCTTTCGACTTATATAGTCATTACAAATTCCATTTAATCGATTATGAATGCGTTTCAAATTTTTTGAAATTTTTTTTGGATTCTGGATTTTGTGTATAATTGTAAATAATACTATTGAGCTTATACAAATTTTCTCAAATTTCTGCGAGGAGAGATACAAAATGATTTAGGTATCTCTTTTTTGACCTGCTTTTTGAAAAGTTTCTAGTAATATTCGATGAATAAAAGTAAATTTAATAAAAGTATATATGTAGAACAGGGCAGGCACAAAGGTCCAATTTGACTTAAGCAAATATAAATTTTATTATGAAAATCAAAACCAATTACATCACAACAAATGACACATTTCAAATGAACAATTATCTGACTACGTTCAGTAAAACTACCAGCTACTTCATCATTGTAAAAACGTGCTTTTTTGCTGTCTTTAAAAAAAATTTATCTAGACCTTTTTACCCTATAACGGGGTAACTTGGAACGGCCAGATGGCAAGCAGGTCTAATGTCATATTTTAATTTCAAAGGTATTTTACAAAATAATTACATTTTCAACTAATTGCTAGAAAACTACCAATGGAAGAAAATACTTTTACTATGGATTTTCAAAGATTACCATTTATCTCCCAATACCAAAGTCATAAGAATCAAGGTTATAGCTGATTATACATATTTTTCCCTTTACATTCAAATACTGCTGTTAAACAATGCTTAGCTTTACTGGTTTTTGACACTTCGGTCGTGGATCTTCATATATTACTATCCATTCTTGAATAAATTCAGAAAATTATAACTGGAAATAAGCTATTCGACAAAATGTTCCTTTGATCGATTCCAAATTTAGGTTCTAAATCTGAATAATCTAGAAAAGGTTTTATAAATACCAATGAGTACATAATTATACAAATAAGTTCTTTCAGAGCATTGTGTTTGAGAAAAATATGATTGTCAACCATACTGAGTTATACATAGTTCGCTTCACTGTTTATACGAATGGGCAATGGCACTATCATTATATTATAATTGTTAATTATTTATTTAAAATAAATAATTTTATTATTAATTCCTTACAAATATTGAATTGTCATCCATGCGTGATTACATAGCTGTCATTTGCTTATTGTTATTCCAAGTCGAACAGGATAAAAGGTATCCTATGTCCTTCTCCTGGCTCTGAACCAACTTTTACCAACTTTACCAAAGCCAATTTTCAGTTAAATCGGTTCAGCCTTCTTGAGTTATAAGTTCTGACGATATATCTCCAGAATGCACAAACCGAATTCGACAATTTTGCATTTGCTGAAAAGGTCTGGGGCTCCGTGAGGTTTATAGCTGGGTTATAATATATGAGAACCAAAAACTAATATTCTATCACGATAGTTAACATAAGGTAGTCGATTACTTCAATTAGACCTTTTTATTGTCGAATCAAAGCACCAACTTTTACCAACTTTACCAAAGCCAATTTTCAGTTAAATCGGTTCAGCCTTCTTGAGTTATAAGTTCTGACAATATAACTCCAGAATGCACAAACCGAATTCGACAATTTTGCATTCGCTGGAAAGGTCTGGGGCTCCGTGAGGTTTATAGCTGGGTTATAATATATGAGAACCAAAAACTAATATTCTATCACTATAGTTAACTTAAGGTAGTTGATTACTTCAATTAGACCTTTTTATTGTCGAATCAAAGCACATTTGCTGATAATATATATATGCCAATTAGTTGTAAACACCTGAAACATTTTATAAGATATGTATAAAGAAATTACAAATTAACAACAATTAATGTATAACTATTTACATTTTTATTACAAATTTTGAGGTTATGTCAAGAAACTATATTTCAGAATATTTTTTGTTATTAATTTGTTGATGATTATACTTATTGCTGATATATAATATAAACACCTCAAATACTCTATTTAATACGTATAAACAAATATACATAAATACCTAATTATATAAATAATTACATTTCCATTTTCAAGAAATAAATTTCCCCATCGTCCATCTAGCATCGCTTGGTATTATTAAGAATTAATTTATTTGCCACTTTGTATTAATTTTCCGTGGCGATTAAAATATTTATATTATTCACGTAATAATTTTCAAATAATGGTCATTAGGAAATGCATATTAATATATTTGTATCAAAACAGAAACACCGAATGACAGTTGACAATCGAATGTAAATGTCATGGATGAAATCATTGATAGTATCATAGATTGAATAAATTACATGGATAGTTTATAAATAATTAATTTTAAATTAGAATGAAATAAAGGATAAAAAGTATCCTATGTCCTTCTCCTGGCTCTAAACTACCTCCCTGCCAATTTTCATCTAAATCGGTTCAGCCGTTCGTGAGTTATAAGTGGTAGCACATAAGGCGATCCTCTTTTATATATATAGATGACAATAAAATAAGTTTAATGTCTATAAGTATGAACACACATCTATCCATAAAGAAATTAATATGAATATGTGTGTCTGTTCTCCTAATAAAATATTTTTTAGTGTCAGAAAATACTTTATATATATATGACAATAAAATGAGTTTAATATATATAAGTATGAACACACATCTATCCATAAAGAAATTAATATGAATATGTGTGTCTGTTCTCCTGATAAAATATTTTTTAGTGTCAGAAAATACTTTATATATATATGACAATAAAATGAGTTTAATATATATAAGTATGAGCACACATCTATCGATAAAGAAATTAATATGAATATGAGTGTCTGTTTTCCTAATAAAATATTTTTTGAAAATTTTGCAAGTGTCAGAAAAATACTTTATATATATATGACAATAAAATGAGTTTAATATATATAAGTATGAAAACACATCTATCCATAAAGAAATTAATATGAATATGTGTGTCTGTTCTCCTAATAAAATATTTTTTAGTGTCAGAAAATACTTTATATATATATGACAATAAAATGAGTTTAATATATATAAGTATGAACACACATCTATCCATAAAGAAATTAATATGAATATGTGTGTCTGTTCTCCTGATAAAATATTTTTTAGTGTCAGAAAATACTTTATATATATATGACAATAAAATGAGTTTAATATATATAAGTATGAACACACATCTATCGATAAAGAAATTAATATGAATATGAGTGTCTGTTTTCCTAATAAAATATTATTTTGAAAATTTTGCAAGTGTCAGAAAATACTTTATATATATATGACAATAAAATGAGTTTAATATCTATAAGTATGAACACACATCTATCCATAAAGAAATTAATATGAATATGTGTGTCTGTTCTCCTAATAAAATATTTTTTAGTGTCAGAAAATACTTTATATATATATATGACAATAAAATGAGTTTAATATATATAAGTATGAACACACATCTATCCATAAAGAAATTAATATGAATATGTGTGTCTGTTCTCCTGAATAAAATATTTTTAGTGTCAGAAAATACTTTATATATATATGACAATAAAATGAGTTTAATATATATAAGTATGAACACACATCTATCCATAAAGAAATTAATATGAATATGTGTGTCTGTTCTCCTGATAAAATATTTTTAGTGTCAGAAAATACTTTATATATATATGACAATAAAATGAGTTTAATATGTATAAGTATGAACACACATCTATCGATAAAGAAATTAATATGAATATGAGTGTCTGTTCTCCTAATAAAATATTTTTTAGTGTCAGAAAATACTTTATATATATGACAATAAAATGAGTTTAATATATATAAGTATGAACACACAACTATCCATAAAGAAATTAATATGAATATGTGTGTCTGTTCTCCTGATAAAATATTTTTAGTGTCAGAAAATACTTTATATATATATGACAAGAAAATGAGTTTAATATATATAAGTATGAACACACATCTATCGATAAAGAAATTAATATGAATATGAGTGTCTGTTTTCCTAATAAAATATTTTTTTGAAAATTTTGCAAGTGTCAGAAAATACTTTATATATATATGACAATAAAATGAGTTTAATATCTATAAGTATGAACACACATCTATCCATAAAGAAATTAATATGAATATGTGTGTCTGTTCTCCTAATAAAATATTTTTTAGTGTCAGAAAATACTTTATATATATATGACAATAAAATGAGTTTAATATATATAAGTATGAACACACATCTATCCATAAAGAAATTAATATGAATATGTGTGTCTGTTCTCCTGATAAAATATTTTTTAGTGTCAGAAAATACTTTATATATATATGACAATAAAATGAGTTTAATATATATAAGTATGAACACACATCTATCGATAAAGAAATTAATATGAATATGAGTGTCTGTTCTCCTATAAAATATTTTTTTGAAAATTTTGCAAGTGTCAGAAAATACTTTATATATATATGACAATAAAATGAGTTTAATATATATAAGTATGAACACACATCTATCCATAAAGAAATTAATATGAATATGTGTGTCTGTTCTCCTAATAAAATATTTTTTAGTGTCAGAAAATACTTTATATATATATATGACAATAAAATGAGTTTAATATATATAAGTATGAACACACATCTATCGATAAAGAAATTAATATGAATATGAGTGTCTGTTTTCCTAATAAAATATTTTTTTGAAAATTTTGCAAGTGTCAGAAAATACTTTATATATATATGACAATAAAATGAGTTTAATATATATAAGTATGAACACACATCTATCGATAAAGAAATTAATATGAATATGAGTGTCTGTTCTACTAATAAAATATTCTTTTGAAAAATTTTGCAAGTGTCAGAAAATACTTTATATATATATGACAATAAAATGAGTTTAATATATATAAGTATGAACACACATCTATCCATAAAGAAATTAATATGAATATGTGTGTCTGTTCTCCTAATAAAATATTTTTTAGTGTCAGAAAATACTTATATATATATGACAATAAAATGAGTTTAATATATATAAGTATGAACACACATCTATCCATAAAGAAATTAATATGAATATGTGTGTCTGTTCTCCTAAAAATATTTTTTTAGTGTCAGAAAATACTTTATATATATATATGACAATAAAAGAGTTTAATATATATAAGTATGAACACACATCTATCGATAAAGAAATTAATATGAATATGAGTGTCTGTTCTCCTAATAAAATTTTTTTGAAAATTTTGCAAGTGTCAGAAAATACTTTATATATATATATATATAGACAATAAAATGAGTTTAATATATATAAGTATGAACACACATCTATCCATAAAGAATTAATATGAATATGTGTGTCTGTTCTCCTAATAAAATATTTTTAGTGTCAGAAAATACTTTATATATATATGACAATAAAATGAGTTTAATATATATAAGTATGAACACACATCTATCCATAAGAAATTAATATGAATATGTGTGTCTGTTCTCCTGATAAATATTTTTTTAGTGTCAGAAAATACTTTATATATATATGACAATAAAATGAGTTTAATATATATAAGTATGAACACACATCTATCCATAAAGAAATTAATATGAATATGAGTGTCTGTTCTCCTAATAAAATATTTTTTAGTGTCAAAAATACTTTATATATATATGACAATAAAATGAGTTTAATATGTATAAGTATGAACACACATCTATCGATAAAGAAATTAATATGAATATGAGTGTCTGTTCTCCTAATAAAATATTTTTTAGTGTCAGAAAATACTTTATATATATGACAATAAAATGAGTTTAATATATATAAGTATGAACACACAACTATCCATAAAGAAATTAATATGAATATGTGTGTCTGTTCTCCTGATAAAATATTTTTTAGTGTCAGAAAATACTTTATATATATATGACAATAAAATGAGTTTAATATATATAAGTATGAACACACATCTATCGATAAAGAAATTAATATGAATATGAGTGTCTGTTTTCCTAATAAAATATTTTTTTGAAAATTTTGCAAGTGTCAGAAAATACTTTATATATATATGACAATAAAATGAGTTTAATATCTATAAGTATGAACACACATCTATCCATAAAGAAATTAATATGAATATGTGTGTCTGTTCTCCTAATAAAATATTTTTTAGTGTCAGAAAATACTTTATATATATATGACAATAAAATGAGTTTAATATATATAAGTATGAACACACATCTATCCATAAAGAAATTAATATGAATATGTGTGTCTGTTCTCCTGATAAATATTTTTTTAGTGTCAGAAAATACTTTATATATATATGACAATAAAATGAGTTTAATATATATAAGTATGAACACACATCTATCGATAAAGAATTAATATGAATATGAGTGTCTGTTCTACCTAATAAAATATTTTTTGAAAATTTTGCAAGTGTCAGAAAATACTTTATATATATATATGACAATAAAATGAGTTTAATATATATAAGTATGAACACACATCTATCGATAAAGAAATTAATATGAATATGAGTGTCTGTTCTCCTAATAAAATATTTTTTTGAAAATTTGCAAGTGTCATAGAATACTTATATATATATGACAATAAAATTAGTTTAATATCTATAAGTATGAACACACATCTATCCATAAAGAAATTAATATGAATATGTGTGTCTGTTCTCCTAATAAATATTTTTTAGAGTCAGAAAATACTTATATATATATGACAATAAAATGAGTTTAATATATATAAGTTTGAACACACATCTATCCATAAAGAAATTAATATGAATATGTGTGTCTGTTCTCCTAATAAAATATTTTTTAGTGTCAGAAAATACTTTATATATATATGACAATAAAATGAGTTTAATATATATAAGTATGAACACACATCTATCCATAAAGAAATTAATATGAATATGTGTGTCTGTTCTCCTGATAAAATATTTTTTAGTGTCAGAAAATACTTTATATATATATGACAATAAAATGAGTTTAATATATATAAGTATGAACACACATCTATCGATAAAGAAATTAATATGAATATGAGTGTCTGTTCTACTAATAAAATATTCTTTTGAAAAATTTTGCAAGTGTCAGAAAATACTTTATATATATATATATCAATAAAATGAGTTTAATATATATAAGTATGAACACACATCTATCGATAAAGAAATTAATATGAATATGAGTGTCTGTTCTCCTAATAAAATATTTTTTTGAAAATTTTGCAAGTGTCATAGAATACTTTATATATATATGACAATAAAATGAGTTTAATATATATAAGTTTGAACACACATCTATCCATAAAGAAATTAATATGAATATGTGTGTCTGTTCTCCTAATAAAATTTTTTTAGTGTCAGAAAATACTTTATATATATATGACAATAAATGAGTTTAATATATATAAGTATGAACACACATCTATCGATAAAGAAATTAATATGAATATGAGTGTCTGTTTCCTAATAAAATATTTTTTTGAAATTTTGCAAGTGTCAGAAAATACTTTATATATATGACAATAAAATGAGTTTAATATCTATAAGTATGAACACACATCTATCCATAAAGAAATTAATATGAATATGTGTGTCTGTTCTCCTAATAAAATTTTTTTAGTGTCAGAAAATACTTTATATATATATGACAATAAAATGAGTTTAATATATATAAGTATGAACACACATCTATCCATAAAGAAATTAATATGAATATGTGTGTCTGTTCTCCTGATAAAATTTTTTTAGTGTCAGAAAATACTTTATATATATATGACAATAAAATGAGTTTAATATATATAAGTATGAACACACATCTATCGATAAAGAAATTAATATGAATATGAGTGTCTGTTTTCCTAATAAAATATTTTTTTGAAAATTTTGCAAGTGTCAGAAAATACTTTATATATATATATATGACAATAAAATGAGTTTAATATCTATAAGTATGAACACACATCTATCCATAAAGAAATTAATATGAATATGTGTGTCTGTTCTCCTAATAAAATATTTTTTAGTGTCAGAAAATACTTTATATATATATGACAATAAAATGAGTTTAATATATAAGTATGAACACACATCTATCCATAAAGAAATTAATATGAATATGTGTGTCTGTTCTCCTAATAAAATATTTTTTAGTGTCAGAAAATACTTTATATATATATGACAATAAAATGAGTTTAATATATTAAGTATGAACACACATCTATCCATAAAGAAATTAATATGAATATGTGTGTCTGTTCTCCTAATAAAATATTTTTTAGTGTCAGAAAATACTTTATATATATATGACAATAAAATGAGTTTAATATATATAAGTATGAACACACATCTATCCATAAAGAAATTAATATGAATATGTGTGTCTGTTCTCCTAATAAAATATTTTTTAGTGTCAGAAAATACTTTATATATATGACAATAAAATGAGTTTAATATATATAAGTATGAACACACATCTATCGATAAAGAAATTAATATGAATATGAGTGTCTGTTTTCCTAATAAATATTTTTTGAAAATTTTGCAAGTGTCAGAAAATACTTTATATATATATGACAATAAAATGAGTTTAATATCTATAAGTATGAACACACATCTATCCATAAAGAAATTAATATGAATATGTGTGTCTGTTCTCCTAATAAAATATTTTTTAGTGTCAGAAAATACTTTATATATATATATGACAATAAAATGAGTTTAATATATATAAGTATGAACACACATCTATCCATAAAGAAATTAATATGAATATGTGTGTCTGTTCTCCTGATAAAATATTTTTTAGTGTCAGAAAATACTTTATATATATATGACAATAAAATGAGTTTAATATATATAAGTATGAACACACATCTATCGATAAAGAAATTAATATGAATATGAGTGTCTGTTTTCCTAATAAAATATTTTTTTGAAAATTTGCAAGTGTCAGAAAATACTTTATATATATATGACAATAAAATGAGTTTAATATCTATAAGTATGAACACACATCTATCCATAAAGAAATTAATATGAATATGTGTGTCTGTTCTCCTAATAAAATATTTTTTAGTGTCAGAAAATACTTTATATATATATGACAATAAAATGAGTTTAATATATATAAGTATGAACACACATCTATCCATAAAGAAATTAATATGAATATGTGTGTCTGTTCTCCTGATAAAATATTTTTTAGTGTCAGAAAATACTTTATATATATATGACAATAAAATGAGTTTAATATATATAAGTATGAACACACATCTATCGATAAAGAAATTAATATGAATATGAGTGTCTGTTTTCCTAATAAATATTTTTTTGAAAATTTTGCAAGTGTCAGAAAATACTTTATATATATATGACAATAAAATGAGTTTAATATCTATAAGTATGAACACACATCTATCCATAAAGAAATTAATATGAATATGTGTGTCTGTTCTCCTAATAAAATATTTTTTAGTGTCAGAAAATACTTTATATATATATGACAATAAAATGAGTTTAATATATATAAGTATGAACACACATCTATCCATAAAGAAATTAATATGAATATGTGTGTCTGTTCTCCTAATAAAATATTTTTTAGTGTCAGAAAATACTTTATATATATATGACAATAAAATGAGTTTAATATATATAAGTATGAACACAATCTATCGATAAAGAAATTAATATGAATATGTGTGTCTGTTTCCTAATAAAATATTTTTTAGTGTCAGAAAATACTTTATATATATATGACAATAAAATGAGTTTAATATATATAAGTATGAACACACATCTATCCATAAAGAAATTAATATGAATATGTGTGTCTGTTCTCCTGATAAAATATTTTTTTAGTGTCAGAAAATACTTTATATATATATGACAATAAAATGAGTTTAATATATATAAGTATGAACACACATCTATCGATAAGAAATTAATATGAATATGGTGTCTGTTCTCCTAATAAAATATTTTTTGAAAATTTTAGTGTCAGAAAATACTTTATATAATATGACAATAAAATGAGTTTATATCATAAGTATGAACACACATCTATCCATAAAGAAATTAATATGAATATGTGTGTCTGTTCTCCTAATAAAATATTTTTAGTGTCAGAGAAAATACTTTATATATATATGACATAAAATGAGTTTAATATATATAAGTATGAACACACATCTATCGATAAAGAAATTAATATGAATATGAGTGTCTGTTTTCCTAATAAAATATTTTTTTGAAATTTTGCAAGTGTCAGAAAATACTTTATATATATATGACAATAAAATGAGTTTAATATCTATAAGTATGAACACACATCTATCCATAAAGAAATTAATATGAATATGTGTGTCTGTTCTCCTAATAAAATATTTTTTAGTGTCAGAAAATACTTTATATATATATGACAATAAAATGAGTTTAATATATATAAGTATGAACACACATCTATCGATAAAGAAATTATATGAATATGAGTGTGTCTGTTCTCCTAATAAAATATTTTTTTGAAAATTTTGCAAGTGTCAGAAAATACTTTATATATATATGACAATAAAATGAGTTTAATATCTATAAGTATGAACACACATCTATCCATAAAGAAATTAATATGAATATGTGTGTCTGTTCTCCTAATAAAATATTTTTTAGTGTCAGAAAATACTTTATATATATATAGACAATAAAATGAGTTTAATATATATATAAGTATGAACACACATCTATCCATAAAGAAATTAATATGAATATGTGTGTCTGTTCTCCTGATAAAATATTTTTTAGTGTCAGAAAATACTTTTATATATATGACAATAAAATGAGTTTAATATATATAAGTATGAACACACATCTATCCATAAAGAAATTAATATGAATATGAGTGTCTGTTCTTATAAAATAAAATATTTTTTGAAAATTTTGCAAGTGTCAGAAAATACTTTATATATATATGACAAAAAATGAGTTTAATATATATAAGTATGAAACACATCTATCCATAAAGAAATTAATATGAATATGTGTGTCTGTTCTCCTAATAAAATATTTTTAGTGTCAGAAAATACTTTATATATATATGACAATAAAATGAGTTTAATATATATAAGTATGAACACACATCTATCCATAAAGAAATTAATATGAATATGTGTGTCTGTTCTCCTGATAAAATATTTTTTAGTGTCAGAAAATACTTTATATATATATGACAATAAAATGAGTTTAATATATATAAGTATGAACACACATCTATCGATAAAGAAATTAATATGAATATGAGTGTCTGTTTCCTAATAAAATATTTTTTGAAAATTTTGCAAGTGTCAGAAAATACTTTATATATATGACAATAAAATGAGTTTAATATTATAAGTATGAACACACATCTATCCATAAAGAAATTAATATGAATATGTGTCTGTTCTCCTAATAAAATATTTTTAGTGTCAGAAAATACTTTATATATATATGACAATAAAATGAGTTTAATATATATAAGTATGAACACACATCTATCCATAAAGAAATTAATATGAATATGTGTGTCTGTTCTCCTAATAAAATATTTTTTAGTGTCAGAAAATACTTTATATATATGACAATAAAATGAGTTTAATATATAAGTATGAACACACATCTATCCATAAAGAAATTAATATGAATATGTGTGTCTGTTCTCCTGATAAAATATTTTTTAGTGTCAGAAAATACTTTATATATATATGACAATAAAATGAGTTTAATATATATAAGTATGAACACACATCTATCGATAAAGAAATTAATATGAATATGTGTGTCTGTTCTCCTAATAAAATATTTTTTAGTGTCAGAAAATACTTTATATATATATGACAATAAAATGAGTTAATATATATAAGTATGAACACACATCTATCCATAAAGAAATTAATATGAATATGTGTGTCTTCTCCTAATAAAATATTTTTAGTGTCAGAAAATACTTTATATATATGACAATAAAATGAGTTTAATATATATAAGTATGAACACACATCTATCGATAAAGAAATTAATATGAATATGAGTGTCTGTTTTCCTGATAAAATATTTTTTAGTGTCAGAAAATACTTTATATATATATGACAATAAAATGAGTTTAATATATATAAGTATGAACACACATCTATCGATAAAGAAATTAATATGAATATGAGTGTCTGTTCTCCTAATAAAATATTTTTTTGGAAATTTTGCAAGTGTCAGAGAATACTTTATATATATATATATGACAATAAAATTAGTTTAATATCTATAAGTATGAACACACATCTATCCATAAAGAAATTAATATGAATATGTGTGTCTGTTCTCCTGATAAAATATTTTTTAGTGTCAGAAAATACTTTATATATATATGACAATAAAATGAGTTTAATATATAAGTATGAGCACACATCTATCGATAAAGAAATTAATATGAATATGAGTGTCTGTTTTCCTAATAAAATATTTTTTTGAAAATTTTGCAAGTGTCAGAAAATACTTTATATATATATGACAATAAAATGAGTTTAATATCTATAAGTATGAACACACATCTATCCATAAAGAAATTAATATGAATATGTGTGTCTGTTCTCCTAATAAAATATTTTTTAGTGTCAGAAAATACTTTATATATATATGACAATAAAATGAGTTTAATATATATAAGTATGAACACACATCTATCCATAAAGAAATTAATATGAATATGTGTGTCTGTTCTCCTGATAAAATATTTTTAGTGTCAGAAAATACTTTATATATATATGACAATAAAATGAGTTTAATATATATAAGTATGAACACACATCTATCGATAAAGAAATTAATATGAATATGAGTGTCTGTTTCCTAATAAAATATTTTTTTGAAAATTTTGCAAGTGTCAGAAAATACTTTATATATATATGACAATAAAATGTTTTTTAATACTATAAGTATGAACACACATCTATCCATAAAGAAATTAATATGAATATGTGTGTCTGTTCTCCTAATAAAATATTTTTTAGTGTCAGAAAATACTTTATATATATATGACAATAAAATGAGTTTAATATATATAAGTATGAACACACATCTATCCATAAAGAAATTAATATGAATATGTGTGTCTGTTCTCCTGATAAAATATTTTTTAGTGTCAGAAAATACTTTATATATATATGACAATAAAATGAGTTTAATATATATAAGTATGAACACACATCTATCCATAAAGAAATTAATATGAATATGTGTGTCTGTTCCTGATAAAATATTTTTTAGTGTCAGAAAATACTTTATATATATATGACAATAAAATGAGTTTAATATATATAAGTATGAACACACATCTATCCATAAAGAAATTAATATGAATATGTGTGTCTGTTTCTAATAAAAATATTTTAGTGTCAGAAAATACTTTATATATATGACAATAAAATGAGTTTAATATATATAAGTATGAACACACATCTATCCATAAAGAAATTAATATGAATATGTGTGTCTGTTCTCCTAATAAAATATTTTTTAGTGTCAGAAAATACTTTATATATATATGACAATAAAATGAGTTTAATATATATAAGTATGAACACACATCTATCCATAAAGAAATTAATATGAATATGTGTGTCTGTTCTCCTGATAAATATTTTTTAGTGTCAGAAAATACTTTATATATATATGACAATAAAATGAGTTTAATATATATAAGTATGAACACACATCTATCGATAAAGAAATTAATATGAATATGAGTGTCTGTTCTCCTAATAAAATATTTTTTGAAAATTTTGCAAGTGTCAGAAAATACTTTATATATATATGACAATAAAATGAGTTTAATATCTATAAGTATGAACACACATCTATCCATAAAGAAATTAATATGAATATGTGTGTCTGTTCTCCTAATAAAATATTTTTTAGTGTCAGAAAATACTTTATATATATATGACAATAAAATGAGTTTAATATATATAAGTATGAACACACATCTATCCATAAAGAAATTAATATGAATATGAGTGTCTGTTCTCCTAATAAAATATTTTTATTTTAGTGTCAGAAAATACTTTATATATATATGACAATAAAATGAGTTTAATATATATAAGTATGAACACACATCTATCGATAAAGAAATTAATATGAATATGAGTGTCTGTTTTCCTAATAAAATATTTTTTGAAAATTTTGCAAGTGTCAGAAAATACTTTATATATATATGACAATAAAATGAGTTTAATATCTATAAGTATGAACACACATCTATCCATAAAGAAATTAATATGAATATGTGTGTCTGTTCTCCTAATAAAAATATTTTTAGTGTCAGAAAATACTTTATATATATATATATGACAATAAAATGAGTTTAATATATATAAGTATGAACACACATCTATCCATAAAGAAATTAATATGAATATGTGTGTCTGTTCTCCTGATAAAATATTTTTTAGTGTCAGAAAATACTTTATATATATATGACAATAAATGAGTTTAATATATATAAGTATGAACACACATCTATCGATAAAGAAATTAATATGAATATGAGTGTCTGTTTCCTAATAAAATATTTTTTGAAAATTTTGCAAGTGTCAGAAAATACTTTATATATATATGACAATAAAATGAGTTTAATATCTATAAGTATGAACACACATCTATCCATAAAGAAATTAATATGAATATGGTGTCTGTTCTCCTAATAAAATATTTTTTAGTGTCAGAAAATACTTTATATATATATGACAATAAAATGAGTTTAATATATATAAGTATGAACACACATCTATCCATAAAGAAATTAATATGAATATGTGTGTCTGTTCTCCTGATAAAATATTTTTAGTGTCAGAAAATACTTTATATATATATGACAATAAAATGAGTTTAATATATAAGTATGAACACACATCTATCGATAAAGAAATTAATATGAATATGAGTGTCTGTTTCCTAATAAAATATTTTTTTGAAAATTTTGCAAGTGTCAGAAAATACTTTATATATATATGACAATAAAATGAGTTTAATATCTATAAGTATGAACACACATCTATCCATAAAGAAATTAATATGAATATGTGTGTCTGTTCTCCTAATAAAATATTTTTTAGTGTCAGAAAATACTTTATATATATATGACAATAAAATGAGTTTAATATATATAAGTATGAACACACATCTATCCATAAAGAAATTAATATGAATATGTGTGTCTGTTCTCCTGATAAAATATTTTTAGTGTCAGAAAATACTTTATATATATATGACAATAAAATGAGTTTAATATATATAAGTATGAACACACATCTATCCATAAGAAAAAATTATATGAATATGTGTGTCTGTTTCCTGATAAAATATTTTTAGTGTCAGAAAATACTTTATATATATATGACAATAAAATGAGTTTAATATATATAAGTATGAACACACATCTATCGATAAAGAAATTAATATGAATATGAGTGTCTGTTTTCCTAATAAATTATTTTACAATGACAATAAAATGAGTTTAATATCTATAAGTATGAACACACATCTATCCATAAAGAAATTAATATGAATATGTGTGTCTGTTCTCCTAATAAAATATTTTTTAGTGTCAGAAAATACTTTATATATATATGACAATAAAATGAGTTTAATATATATAAGTATGAACACACATCTATCGATAAAGAAATTAATATGAATATGAGTGTCTGTTTTCCTGATAAAATATTTTTTAGTGTCAGAAAATACTTTATATATATATGACAATAAAATGAGTTTAATATATATAAGTATGAACACACATCTATCCATAAAGAAATTAATATGAATATGGTGTCTGTTCTCCTAATAAAATTTTTTTGAAAATTTTGCAAGTGTCAGAAAATACTTTATATATATATATGACAATAAAATGAGTTTAATATATATAAGTATGAACACACATCTATCCATAAAGAAATTAATATGAATATGTGTGTCTGTTCTCCTGATAAAATATTTTTTAGTGTCAGAAAATACTTTATATATATGACAATAAAATGAGTTTAATATATATAAGTATGAACACACATCTATCGATAAAGAAATTAATATGAATATGAGTGTCTGTTCTCCTAATAAATATTTTTTTGAAAATTTGCAAGTGTCAGAAAATACTTTATATATATATGACAATAAAATGAGTTTAATATCTATAAGTATGAACACACATCTATCCATAAAGAAATTAATATGAATATGTGTGTCTGTTCTCCTAATAAAATATTTTTTAGTGTCAGAAAATACTTTATATATATATGACAATAAAATGAGTTTAATATATATAAGTATGAACACACATCTATCCATAAAGAAATTAATATGAATATGTGTGTCTGTTCTCCTGATAAAATATTTTTTAGTGTCAGAAAATACTTTATATATATATGACAATAAAATGAGTTTAATATATATAAGTATGAACACACATCTATCGATAAAGAAATTAATATGAATATGAGTGTCTGTTTCCTAATAAAATATTTTTTGAAAATTTTGCAAGTGTCAGAAAATACTTTATATATATATGACAATAAAATGAGTTTAATATCTATAAGTATGAACACACATCTATCCATAAAGAAATTAATATGAATATGTGTGTCTGTTCTCCTAATAAAATATTTTTTAGTGTCAGAAAATACTTTATATATATATGACAATAAAATGAGTTTAATATATATAAGTATGAACACACATCTATCCATAAAGAAATTAATATGAATATGAGTGTCTGTTTTCTAATAAAATATTTTTTTTTTAGTGTCAGAAAATACTTTATATATATATGACAATAAAATGAGTTTAATATATATAGTATGAACACACATCTATCGATAAAGAAATTAATATGAATATGAGTGTCTGTTCTCCTAATAAAATATTTTTTGAAAATTTTGCAAGTGTCAGAAAATACTTTATATATATATGACAATAAAATGAGTTTAATATATATAAGTATGAACACACATCTATCCATAAAGAAATTAATATGAATATGTGTGTCTGTTCTCCTAATAAAATTTTTTTTAGTGTCAGAAAATACTTTATATATATATGACAATAAAATGAGTTTAATATATATAAGTATGAACACACATCTATCCATAAAGAAATTAATATGAATATGTGTGTCTGTTCTCTGATAAAATATTTTTTAGTGTCAGAAAATACTTTATATATATATGACAATAAAATGAGTTTAATATATATAAGTATGAACACACATCTATCGATAAAGAAATTAATATGAATATGAGTGTCTGTTTTCTAATAAAATATTTTTGAAAATTTTGCAAGTGTCAGAAAATACTTTATATATATATGACAATAAAATGAGTTTAATATCTATAAGTATGAACACACATCTATCCATAAAGAAATTAATATGAATATGTGTGTCTGTTCTCCTAATAAAATATTTTTAGTGTCAGAAAAAAATACTTTATATATATATGACAATAAAATGAGTTTAATATATATAAGTATGAACACACATCTATCCATAAAGAAATTAATATGAATATGTGTGTCTGTTCTCCTGATAAAATATTTTTTTAGTGTCAGAAAATACTTATATATATATGACAATAAAATGAGTTTAATATATATAAGTATGAACACACATCTATCGATAAAGAAATTAATATGAATATGAGTGTCTGTTTCCTAATAAAATATTTTTTTGAAAATTTTGCAAGTGTCAGAAAATACTTTATATATATGACAATAAAATGAGTTTAATATATATAAGTATGAACACACATCTATCCATAAAGAAATTAATATGAATATGTGTGTCTGTTCTCCTAATAAAATATTTTTAGTGTCAGAAAATACTTTATATATATATGACAATAAAATGAGTTTAATATATATAAGTATGAACACACATCTATCCATAAAGAAATTAATATGAATATGTGTGTCTGTTCTCCTGATAAAATATTTTTTAGTGTCAGAAATATTATATATATATATGACAATAAAATGAGTTTAATATATATAAGTATG
Source organism: Ctenocephalides felis (assembly GCF_003426905.1). NCBI lineage: Eukaryota > Metazoa > Arthropoda > Insecta > Siphonaptera > Pulicidae > Ctenocephalides > Ctenocephalides felis. The sequence continues at coordinate 18,286 of NW_020538404.1, forward strand.
AACACACATCTATCCATAAAGAAATTAATATGAATATGTGTGTCTGTTCTCCTAATAAAATATTTTTAATTTTGTCAGAAAATACTTTATATATATATGACAATAAAATGAGTTTAATATATATAAGTATGAACACACATCTATCCATAAAGAAATTAATATGAATATGTGTGTCTGTTCTCCTAATAAAATATTTTTAGTGTCAGAAAATACTTTATATATATATGACAATAAAATGAGTTTAATATATATAAGTATGAACACACATCTATCCATAAAGAAATTAATATGAATATGTGTGTCTGTTCTCCTAATAAAATATTTTTTAGTGTCAGGAAATACTTTATATATATATGACAATAAAATGAGTTTAATATATATAAGTATGAACACACATCTATCGATAAAGAAATTAATATGAATATGAGTGTCTGTTTTCCTGATAAAATATTTTTTAGTGTCAGAAAATACTTTATATATATATGACAATAAAATGAGTTTAATATATATAAGTATGAACACACATCTATCGATAAAGAAATTAATATGAATATGTGTGTCTGTTCTCCTAATAAAATATTTTTTTTTGCAGTGTCAGAAAATACTTTATATATATATATGACAATAAAATGAGTTTAATATATATAAGTATGAACACACATCTATCCATAAAGAAATTAATATGAATATGTGTGTGTCTGTTCTCCTGATAAATATTTTTTAGTGTCAGAAAATACTTTATATATATGACAATAAAATGAGTTTTAATATATATAAGTATGAACACACATCTATCGATAAAGAAATTAATATGAATATGAGTGTCTGTTTTCCTAATAAAATATTTTTTTGAAATTTTGCAAGTGTCAGAAAATACTTTATATATATATGACAATAAAATGAGTTTAATATCTATAAGTATGAACACACATCTATCCATAAAGAAATTAATATGAATATGTGTGTCTGTTCTCCTAATAAAATATTTTTTAGTGTCAGAAAATACTTTATATATATATGACAATAAAATGAGTTTAATATATAGTATGAACACACATCTATCCATAAAGAAATTAATATGAATATGTGTGTCTGTTCTCCTGATAAAATATTTTTTAGTGTCAGAAAATACTTTATATATATATGACAATAAAATGAGTTTAATATATATAAGTATGAACACACATCTATCGATAAAGAAATTAATATGAATATGAGTGTCTGTTTCCTAATAAAATTTTTTTTGAAAATTTTGCAAGTGTCAGAAAATACTTTATATATATGACAATAAAATGAGTTTAATATATATAAGTATGAACACACATCTATCCATAAAGAAATTAATATGAATATGTGTCTGTTCTCCTAATAAAATATTTTTTAGTGTCAGAAAATACTTTTTATATATATATGACAATAAAATGAGTTTAATATATATAAGTATGAACACACATCTATCCATAAAGAAATTAATATGAATATGTGTGTCTGTTTCCTGATAAAATATTTTTAGTGTCAGAAAATACTTTATATATATATGACAATAAAATGAGTTTAATATATATAAGTATGAACACACATCTATCCATAAAGAAATTAATATGAATATGTGTGTCTGTTCTCCTAATAATATTTTTTAGTGTCAGAAAATACTTTATATATATATGACAATAAAATGAGTTTAATATATATAAGTATGAACACACATCTATCGATAAAGAAATTAATATGAATATGAGTGTCTGTTTCTAATAAAATTATTTTTTTAGTGTCAGAAAATACTTTATATATATATGACAATAAAATGAGTTTAATATATATAAGTATGAACACACATCTATCCATAAAGAAATTAATATGAATATGTGTGTCTGTTTCCTAATAAATATTTTTTTAAAATTTGTAGTGTCAGAAAATACTTATATATATATATGACAATAAAATGAGTTTAAATCTATAAGTATGAACACACATCTATCCATAAAGAAATTAATATGAATATGTGTGTCTGTTCTCCTGATAAAATATTTTTAGTGTCAGAAAATACTTTATATATATGACAATAAAATGAGTTTAATATATATAAGTATGAACACACATCTATCGATAAAGAAATTAATATGAATATGAGTGTCTGTTTTCCTAATAAAATTTTTTTTGAAAATTTGCAAGTGTCAGAAAATACTTAATATATATGACAATAAAATGAGTTTAATATCTATAAGTATGAACACACATCTATCCATAAAGAAATTAATATGAATATGTGTGTCTGTTCTCCTAATAAAAATATTTTTTAGTGTCAGAAAATACTTTATATATATATGACAATAAAATGAGTTTAATATATATAAGTATGAACACACATCTATCCATAAAGAAATTAATATGAATATGTGTGTCTGTTCTCCTGATAAAATATTTTTTAGTGTCAGAAAATACTTTATATATATATGACAATAAAATGAGTTTAATATATATAAGTATGAACACACATCTATCGATAAAGAAATTAATATGAATATGAGTGTCTGTTTCCTAATAAATATTTTTTTGAAAATTTTTGCAAGTGTCAGAAAATACTTTATATATATATGACAATAAAATGAGTTTAATATATATAAGTATGAACACACATCTATCCATAAAGAAATTAATATGAATATGTGTGTCTGTTCTCCTAATAAAATATTTTTAGTGTCAGAAAATACTTTATATATATATGACAATAAAATGAGTTTAATATATATAAGTATGAACACACATCTATCCATAAAGAAATTAATATGAATATGTGTGTCTGTTCTCCTGATAAAATATTTTTTTAGTGTCAGAAAATACTTTATATATATATGACAATAAAATGAGTTTAATATATATAAGTATGAACACACATCTATCGATAAAGAAATTAATATGAATATGAGTGTCTGTTCTAATAAAAATATTTTTTGAAAATTTTGCAAGTGTCAGAAAATACTTTATATATATATGACAATAAAATGAGTTTAATATATATAAGTATGAACACACATCTATCCATAAAGAAATTAATATGAATATGTGTGTCTGTTCTCCTAATAAAATATTTTTTAGTGTCAGAAAATACTTTATATATATATGACAATAAAATGAGTTTAATATATATAAGTATGAACACACATCTATCCATAAAGAAATAATATGAATATGTGTGTCTGTTCTCCTGATAAAATATTTTTTAGTGTCAGAAAATACTTTATATATATATGACAATAAAATGAGTTTAATATATATAAGTATGAACACACATCTATCGATAAAGAAATTAATATGAATATGAGTGTCTGTTCTCCTAATAAATATTTTTTTGAAAATTTTTAGTGTCAGAAAATACTTTATATATATATGACAATAAAATGAGTTTAATATCTATAAGTATGAACACACATCTATCCATAAAGAAATTAATATGAATATGTGTGTCTGTTCTCCTAATAAAATATTTTTTAGTGTCAGAAAATACTTTATATATATGACAATAAAATGAGTTTAATATATATAAGTATGAACACACATCTATCCATAAAGAAATTAATATGAATATGTGTGTCTGTTCTCCTAATAAAATATTTTTTAGTGTCAGAAAATACTTTATATATATATGACAATAAAATGAGTTTAATATATATAAGTATGAACACACATCTATCCATAAAGAAATTAATATGAATATGTGTGTCTGTTCTCCTGATAAAATATTTTTTAGTGTCAGAAAATACTTTATATATATATGACAATAAAATGAGTTTAATATATATAAGTATGAACACACATCTATCGATAAAGAAATTAATATGAATATGTGTGTCTGTTCTCCTAATAAAATATTTTTAGTGTCAGAAAATACTTTATATATATATGACAATAAAATGAGTTAATATATATAAGTATGAACACACATCTATCCATAAAGAAATTAATATGAATATGTGTGTCTGTTCTCCTAATAAAATATTTTTTAGTGTCAGAAAATACTTTATATATATATGACAATAAAATGAGTTTAATATATATAAGTATGAACACACATCTATCCATAAAGAAATTAATATGAATATGTGTGTCTGTTCTCCTAATAAAATATTTTTAGTGTCAGAAAATACTTTATATATATATGACAATAAAATGAGTTTAATATATATAAGTATGAACACACATCTATCGATAAAGAAATTAATATGAATATGAGTGTCTGTTCTCCTAATAAAATATTTTTTGAAAATTTTGCAAGTGTCAGAAAATACTTATATATATATATGACAATAAAATGAGTTTAATATCTATAAGTATGAACACACATCTATCCATAAAGAAATTAATATGAATATGTGTGTCTGTTCTCCTAATAAAATATTTTTAGTGTCAGAAAATACTTTATATATATATGACAATAAAATGAGTTTAATATATATAAGTATGAACACACATCTATCCATAAAGAAATTAATATGAATATGTGTGTCTGTTCTCCTAATAAAATATTTTTTTGAAAATTTTGCAAGTGTCAGAATACTTTATATATATATGACAATAAAATGAGTTTAATATATATAAGTATGAACACACATCTATCCATAAAGAAATTAATATGAATATGTGTGTCTGTTCTCCTAATAAAATATTTTTTAGTGTCAGAAAATACTTATATATATATATATGACAATAAAATGAGTTTAATATATATAAGTATGAACACACATCTATCCATAAAGAAATTAATATGAATATGTGTGTCTGTTCTCCTGATAAAATATTTTTTAGTGTCAGAAATACTTTATATATATATGACAATAAAATGAGT
>NW_020538405.1:0-20898 GCF_003426905.1 Ctenocephalides felis
TCCTAATAAAATATTTTTGAAAATTTTGCAAGTGTCATAAAATACTTTATATATATATGACAATAAAATGAGTTTATATATAAGTATGAACACACATCTATCATAAAGAAATTAATATGAATATGTGTGTCTGTTCTCCTAATAAAATATTTTTTAGTGTCAGAAAATACTTATATATATATGACAATAAAATGAGTTTAATATATATAAGTATGAACACACATCTATCCATAAAGAAATTAATATGAATATGTGTGTCTGTTCTCCTAATAAAATATTTTTTTAGTGTCAGAAAATACTTTATATATATATGACAATAAAATGAGTTTAATATATAAGTATGAACACACATCTATCCATAAAGAAATTAATATGAATATGTGTGTCTGTTCTCCTGATAAAATATTTTTTAGTGTCAGAAAATACTTTATATATATATGACAATAAAATGAGTTTAATATATATAAGTATGAACACACATCTATCGATAAAGAAATTAATATGAATATGAGTGTCTGTTCTCCTAATAAAAATTTTTTTGAAAATTTTGCAAGTGTCAGAAAATACTTTATATATATATATGACAATAAAATGAGTTTAATATATATAAGTATGAACACACATCTATCCATAAAGAAATTAATATGAATATGAGTGTCTGTTCTCCTAATAAAATATTTTTTGAAAATTTGCAGTGTAAAAATACTTTATATATATATGACAATAAAATGAGTTTAATATTATAAGTATGAACACACATCTATCCATAAAGAAATTAATATGAATATGTGTGTCTGTTCTCCTAATAAAATATTTTTTAGTGTCAGAAAATACTTTATATATATATGACAATAAAATGAGTTTAATATATATAAGTATGAACACACATCTATCGATAAAGAAATTAATATGAATATGAGTGTCTGTTTTCCTAATAAAATATTTTTTTGAAAATTTGCAAGTGTCAGAGAATACTTTATATATATATGACAATAAAATGAGTTTAATATCTATAAGTATGAACACACATCTATCCATAAAGAAATTAATATGAATATGTGTGTCTGTTCTCCTAATAAAATATTTTTTAGTGTCAGAAAATACTTTATATATATATGACAATAAAATGAGTTTAATATATATAAGTATGAACACACATCTATCATAAAGAAATTAATATGAATATGTGTGTCTGTTCTCCTAATAAAAATATTTTTAGTGTCAGAAAATACTTTATATATATATGACAATAAAATGAGTTTAATATATATAAGTATGAACACACATCTATCCATAAAGAAATTAATATGAATATGTGTGTCTGTTCTCCTAATAAAATATTTTTTAGTGTCAGAAAATACTTTATATATATATGACAATAAAATGAGTTTAATATATATAAGTATGAACACACATCTATCCATAAAGAAATTAATATGAATATGTGTGTCTGTTCTCCTAATAAAATATTTTTTTTTAGTGTCAGAAAATACTTTATATATATATGACAATAAAATGAGTTTAATATATATAAGTATGAACACACATCTATCCATAAAGAAATTAATATGAATATGTGTGTCTGTTCTCCTGATAAAATATTTTTTAGTGTCAGAAAATACTTTATATATATATGACAATAAAATGAGTTTAATATATATAAGTATGAACACACATCTATCGATAAAGAAATTAATATGAATATGAGTGTCTGTTCTCCTAATAAAATATTTTTTGAAAAATTTTGCAGTGTCAAAAACTATATATATATATATGACAATAAAATGAGTTTAATATATATAAGTATGAACACACATCTATCGATAAAGAAATTAATATGAATATGAGTGTCTGTTCTCCTAATAAAATATTTTTTGAAAATTTTGCAAGTGTCAGAAAATACTTTATATATATATGACAATAAAATGAGTTTAATATCTATAAGTATGAACACACATCTATCCATAAAGAAATTAATATGAATATGTGTGTCTGTTCTCCTAATAAAATATTTTTTAGTGTCAGAAAATACTTTATATATATGACAATAAAATGAGTTTAATATATATAAGTATGAACACACATCTATCGATAAAGAAATTAATATGAATATGAGTGTCTGTTTTCCTAATAAAATATTTTTTGAAAATTTTGCAAGTGTCAGAAATACTTTATATATATATGACAATAAAATGAGTTTAATATCTATAAGTATGAACACACATCTATCCATAAAGAAATTAATATGAATATGTGTGTCTGTTCTCCTAATAAAATATTTTAGTGTCAGAAAATACTTTATATATATATGACAATAAAATGAGTTTAATATATATAAGTATGAACACACATCTATCCATAAAGAAATTAATATGAATATGTGTGTCTGTTCTCCTAAAAAATATTTTTAGTGTCAGAAAATACTTTATATATATATGACAATAAAATGAGTTTAATATATATAAGTATGAACACACATCTATCCATAAAGAAATTAATATGAATATGTGTGTCTGTTCTCCTGATAAAATATTTTTTAGTGTCAGAAAATACTTTATATATATATGACAATAAAATGAGTTTAATATATATAAGTATGAACACACATCTATCGATAAAGAAATTAATATGAATATGAGTGTCTGTTCTCCTAATAAAATATTTTTTGAAAAATTTTGCAAGTGTCAGAAAATACTTTATATATATATGACAATAAAATGAGTTTAATATATATAAGTATGAACACACATCTATCGATAAAGAAATTAATATGAATATGAGTGTCTGTTCTCCTAATAAAATATTTTTTTGTTTTGCAAGTGTCAGAAAATACTTTATATATATATGACAATAAAATGAGTTTAATATATATAAGTATGAACACACATCTATCCATAAAGAAATTAATATGAATATGTGTGTCTGTTCTCCTAATAAAATATTTTTAGTGTCAGAAAATACTTTATATATATATGACAATAAAATGAGTTTAATATATATAAGTATGAACACACATCTATCGATAAAGAAATTAATATGAATATGAGTGTCTGTTTCCTAATAAAATATTTTTTGAAAATTTGCAAGTGTCAGAAAATACTTTATATATATATGACAATAAAATGAGTTTAATATCTATAAGTATGAACACACATCCATAAAGAAATTAATATGAATATGTGTGTCTGTTCTCCTAATAAATATTTTTTAGTGTCAGAAAATACTTTATATATATATGACAATAAAATGAGTTTAATATATATAAGTATGAACACACATCTATCGATAAAGAAATTAATATGAATATGAGTGTCTGTTCTCCTAATAAAATATTTTTTGAAAATTTTGCAAGTGTCAGAAAATACTTATATATATATGACAATAAAATGAGTTTAATATCTATAAGTATGAACACACATCTATCCATAAAGAAATTAATATGAATATGTGTGTCTGTTCTCCTAATAAATATTTTTTAGTGTCAGAAAATACTTTATATATATATGACAATAAAATGAGTTTAATATATATAAGTATGAACACACATCTATCCATAAAGAAATTAATATGAATATGTGTGTCTGTTCTCCTAATAAAATATTTTTTTAGTGTCAGAAAATACTTTATATATATATGACAATAAAATGAGTTTAATATATATAAGTATGAACACACATCTATCGATAAAGAAATTAATATGAATATGAGTGTCTGTTCTCCTAAAAAAATATTTTTGAAAAATTTTGCAAGTGTCAGAAAATACTTTATATATATATATGACAATAAAATGAGTTTAATATAATAAGTATGAACACACATCTATCGATAAAGAAATTAATATGAATATGAGTGTCTGTTCTCCTAATAAAATATTTTTTTGAAAATTTGCAAGTGTCAAAAATACTTTATATATATGACAATAAAATGAGTTTAATATCTATAAGTATGAACACACATCTATCCATAAAGAAATTAATATGAATATGTGTGTCTGTTCTCCTAATAAAATATTTTTTAGTGTCAGAAAATACTTTATATATATATGACAATAAAATGAGTTTATATATATATAAGTATGAACACACATCTATCCATAAAGAAATTAATATGAATATGTGTGTCTGTTCTCCTAATAAAATATTTTTTAGTGTCAGAAAATACTTTATATATATATGACAATAAAATGAGTTTAATATATATAAGTATGAACACACATCTATCCATAAAGAAATTAATATGAATATGAGTGTTTTCTAATAAAATATTTTTTTGAAAAATTTTGCAAGTGTCAGAAAATACTTATATATATATATGACAATAAAATGAGTTTAATATATATAAGTATGAACACACATCTATCGATAAAGAAATTAATATGAATATGAGTGTCTGTTCTCCTAATAAAATATTTTTTAAAAATTTTGCAAGTGTCAGAAAATACTTTATATATATATGACAATAAAATGAGTTTAATATCTATAAGTATGAACACACATCTATCCATAAAGAAATTAATATGAATATGTGTGTCTGTTCTCCTAATAAAATATTTTTTAGTGTCAGAAAATACTTTATATATATATGACAATAAAATGAGTTTAATATATATAAGTATGAACACACATCTATCCATAAAGAAATTAATATGAATATGTGTGTCTGTTCTCCTGATAAAATATTTTTTAGTGTCAGAAAATACTTATATATATATGACAATAAAATGAGTTTAATATATATAAGTATGAACACACATCTATCGATAAAGAAATTAATATGAATATGAGTGTCTGTTCTCCTATAAAATATTTTTTGAAAATTTTGCAAGTGTCAGAAAATACTTATATATATATATGACAATAAAATGAGTTTAATATATATAAGTATGAACACACATCTATCGATAAAGAAATTAATATGAATATGAGTGTCTGTTCTCCTAATAAAATATTTTTTTGAAAAATTTGCAGTGTCATAGAATACTTTATATATATATGACAATAAAATGAGTTTAATATATAAGTATGAACACACATCTATCCATAAAGAAATTAATATGAATATGTGTGTCTGTTCTCCTAATAAAATATTTTTTAGTGTCAGAAAATACTTTATATATATATGACAATAAAATGAGTTTAATATATATAAGTATGAACACACATCTATCCATAAAGAAATTAATATGAATATGTGTGTCTGTTCTCCTAATAAAATATTTTTTAGTGTCAGAAAATACTTTATATATATATGACAATAAAATGAGTTTAATATATATAAGTATGAACACACATCTATCCATAAAGAAATTAATATGAATATGTGTGTCTGTTCTCCTGATAAAATATTTTTTAGTGTCAGAAAATACTTTATATATATATGACAATAAAATGAGTTTAATATATATAAGTATGAACACACATCTATCGATAAAGAAATTAATATGAATATGAGTGTCTGTTCTACTAATAAAATATTCTTTTGAAAAATTTTGCAAGTGTCAGAAAATACTTTATATATATATATGACAATAAAATGAGTTTAATATATATAAGTATGAACACACATCTATCGATAAAGAAATTAATATGAATATGAGTGTCTGTTCTCCTAATAAAATATTTTTTTGAAAATTTTGCAAGTGTCATAAAATACTTTATATATATATGACAATAAAAATTAGTTTAATATCTATAAGTATGAACACACATCTATCCATAAAGAAATTAATATGAATATGTGTGTCTGTTCTCCTAATAAAATATTTTTTAGTGTCAGAAAATACTTTATATATATATGACAATAAAATGAGTTTAATATATATAAGTATGAACACACATCTATCGATAAAGAAATTAATATGAATATGAGTGTCTGTTTTCCTAATAAAATATTTTTTGAAAATTTTGCAAGTGTCATAGAATACTTTATATATATATGACAATAAAATGAGTTTAATATCTATAAGTATGAACACACATCTATCCATAAAGAAATTAATATGAATATGTGTGTCTGTTCTCCTAATAAAATATTTTTTAGAGTCAGAAAATACTTTATATATATATGACAATAAAATGAGTTTAATATATATAAGTTGAACACACATCTATCCATAAAGAAATTAATATGAATATGTGTGTCTGTTCTCCTAATAAAATATTTTTTAGTGTCAGAAAATACTTTATATATATATGACAATAAAATGAGTTTAATATATATAAGTATGAACACACATCTATCCATAAAGAAATTAATATGAATATGTGTGTCTGTTCTCCTGATAAAATATTTTTTAGTGTCAGAAAATACTTTATATATATATGACAATAAAATGAGTTTAATATATATAAGTATGAACACACATCTATCGATAAAGAAATTAATATGAATATGAGTGTCTGTTCTCCTAATAAAATATTCTTTTGAAAATTTTGCAAGTGTCAGAAAATACTTTATATATATGACAATAAAATGAGTTTAATATATAAGTATGAACACACATCTATCCATAAAGAAATTAATATGAATATGTGTGTCTGTTCTCCTGATAAAATATTTTTTAGTGTCAGAAAATACTTTATATATATATGACAATAAAATGAGTTTAATATATATAAGTATGAACACACATCTATCGATAAAGAAATTAATATGAATATGAGTGTCTGTTCTACTAATAAAATATTTTTTTGAAAAATTTTGCAAGTGTCAGAAAATACTTTATATATATATATGACAATAAAATGAGTTTAATATATATAAGTATGAACACACATCTATCGATAAAGAAATTAATATGAATATGAGTGTCTGTTCTCCTAATAAAATATTTTTTTGAAAATTTTGCAAGTGTCATAGAATACTTTATATATATATGACAATAAAATTAGTTTAATATCTATAAGTATGAACACACATCTATCCATAAAGAAATTAATATGAATATGTGTGTCTGTTCTCCTAATAAAATATTTTTTAGTGTCAGAAAATACTTTATATATATATGACAATAAAATGAGTTTAATATATATAAGTATGAACACACATCTATCGATAAAGAAATTAATATGAATATGAGTGTCTATTTTCCTAATAAAATATTTTTTTGAAAATTTTGCAAGTGTCATAGAATACTTTATATATATATGACAATAAAATTAGTTTAATATCTATAAGTATGAACACACATCTATCCATAAAGAAATTAATATGAATATGTGTGTCTGTTCTCCTAATAAAATATTTTTTAGAGTCAGAAAATACTTTATATATATATGACAATAAAATGAGTTTAATATATATAAGTTTGAACACACATCTATCCATAAAGAAATTAATATGAATATGTGTGTCTGTTCTCCTAATAAAATATTTTTTAGTGTCAGAAAATACTTTATATATATATGACAATAAAATGAGTTTAATATATATAAGTATGAACACACATCTATCCATAAAGAAATTAATATGAATATGTGTGTCTGTTCTCCTGATAAAATATTTTTTAGTGTCAGAAAATACTTTATATATATATGACAATAAAATGAGTTTAATATATATAAGTATGAACACACATCTATCGATAAAGAAATTAATATGAATATGAGTGTCTGTTCTACTAATAAAATATTCTTTTGAAAAATTTTGCAAGTGTCAGAAAATACTTTATATATATATGACAATAAAATGAGTTTAATATATATAAGTATGAACACACATCTATCGATAAAGAAATTAATATGAATATGAGTGTCTGTTCTCCTAATAAAATATTTTTTTGAAAATTTTGCAAGTGTCATAGAATACTTTATATATATATGACAATAAAATTAGTTTAATATCTATAAGTATGAACACACATCTATCCATAAAGAAATTAATATGAATATGTGTGTCTGTTCTCCTAATAAAATATTTTTTAGTGTCAGAAAATACTTTATATATATATGACAATAAAATGAGTTTAATATATATAAGTATGAGCACACATCTATCGATAAAGAAATTAATATGAATATGAGTGTCTGTTTTCCTAATAAAATATTTTTTTGAAAATTTTGCAAGTGTCAGAAAATACTTTATATATATATGACAATAAAATGAGTTTAATATCTATAAGTATGAACACATCCATAAAGAAATTAATATGAATATGTGTGTCTGTTCTCCTGATAAAATATTTTTTAGTGTCAGAAAATACTTTATATATATATGACAAGAAAATGAGTTTAATATATATAAGTATGAACACACATCTATCGATAAAGAAATTAATATGAATATGAGTGTCTGTTTTCCTAATAAAATATTTTTTTGAAAATTTTGCAAGTGTCAGAAAATACTTTATATATATATGACAATAAAATGAGTTTAATATCTATAAGTATGAACACACATCTATCCATAAAGAAATTAATATGAATATGTGTGTCTGTTCTCCTAATAAAATATTTTTTAGTGTCAGAAAATACTTTATATATATATGACAATAAAATGAGTTTAATATGTATAAGTATGAACACACATCTATCCATAAAGAAATTAATATGAATATGTGTGTCTGTTCTCCTGATAAAATATTTTTTAGTGTCAGAAAATACTTTATATATATATGACAATAAAATGAGTTTAATATATATATAGTATGAACACACATCTATCGATAAAGAAATTAATATGAATATGAGTGTCTGTTCTACTAATAAAATATTTTTTGAAAAATTTTGCAAGTGTCAGAAAATACTTTATATATATATATATGACAATAAAATGAGTTTAATATATATAAGTATGAACACACATCTATCGATAAAGAAATTAATATGAATATGAGTGTCTGTTCTCCTAATAAAATATTTTTTTGAAAATTTTGCAAGTGTCATAGAATACTTTATATATATATGACAATAAAATTAGTTTAATATCTATAAGTATGAACACACATCTATCCATAAAGAAATTAATATGAATATGTGTGTCTGTTCTCCTAATAAAATATTTTTTAGAGTCAGAAAATACTTTATATATATATGACAATAAAATGAGTTTAATATATATAAGTTTGAACACACATCTATCCATAAAGAAATTAATATGAATATGTGTGTCTGTTCTCCTAATAAAATATTTTTTAGTGTCAGAAAATACTTTATATATACATGACAATAAAATGAGTTTAATATATATAAGTATGAACACACATCTATCCATAAAGAAATTGATATGAATATGTGTGTCTGTTCTCCTGATAAAATATTTTTTAGTGTCAGAAAATACTTTATATATATATGACAATAAAATGAGTTTAATATATATAAGTATGAACACACATCTATCGATAAAGAAATTAATATGAATATGAGTGTCTGTTCTACTAATAAAATATTCTTTTGAAAAATTTTGCAAGTGTCAGAAAATACTTTATATATATATATATATATATATGTCAATAAAATGAGTTTAATATATATAAGTATGAGCACACATCTATCGATAAAGAAATTAATATGAATATGAGTGTCTGTTTTCCTAATAAAATATTTTTTTTAAATTTTGCAAGTGTCAGAAAATACTTTATATATATATGACAATAAAATGAGTTTAATATCTATAAGTATGAACACACATCTATCCATAAAGAAATTAATATGAATATGTGTGTCTGTTCTCCTAATAAAATATTTTTTAGTGTCAGAAAATACTTTATATATATATGACAATAAAATGAGTTTAATATATATATAAGTATGAGCACACATCTATCGATAAAGAAATTAATATGAATATGAGTGTCTGTTTTCCTAATAAAATATTTTTTTGAAAATTTTGCAAGTGTCAGAAAATACTTTATATATATATGACAATAAAATGAGTTTAATATCTATAAGTATGAACACACATCTATCCATAAAGAAATTAATATGAATATGTGTGTCTGTTCTCCTAATAAAATATTTTTTAGTGTCAGAAAATACTTTATATATATATGACAATAAAATGAGTTTAATATATATAAGTATGAACACACAACTATCCATAAAGAAATTAATATGAATATGTGTGTCTGTTCTCCTGATAAAATATTTTTTAGTGTCAGAAAATACTTTATATATATATGACAATAAAATGAGTTTAATATATATAAGTATGAACACACATCTATCGATAAAGAAATTAATATGAATATGAGTGTCTGTTCTACTAATAAAATATTTTTTTGAAAAATTTTGCAAGTGTCAGAAAATACTTTATATATATATGACAATAAAATGAGTTTAATATCTATAAGTATGAACACACATCTATCCATAAAGAAATTAATATGAATATGTGTGTCTGTTCTCCTAATAAAATATTTTTTAGTGTCAGAAAATACTTTATATATATATGACAATAAAATGAGTTTAATATATATAAGTATGAACACACATCTATCCATAAAGAAATTAATATGAATATGTGTGTCTGTTCTCCTGATAAAATATTTTTTAGTGTCAGAAAATACTTTATATATATATGACAATAAAATGAGTTTAATATATATAAGTATGAACACACATCTATCCATAAAGAAATTAATATGAATATGTGTGTCTGTTCTCCTGATAAAATATTTTTTAGTGTCAGAAAATACTTTATATATATATGACAATAAAATGAGTTTAATATGTATAAGTATGAACACACATCTATCGATAAAGAAATTAATATGAATTGTTCTGTAATCATACGTGCTTTTAATAAAAATATGAATTCATTGTTCAATGTAAATCAAAGTCCAAGATCTCCGTATGAATGCGGAAGTGCGCCATGCCTAAGAATCATCACGTACGAAACGCAATATATAGAAGCAAAATTTGTATAGTAGATTAGAGTAGTCTTAAATAATCTAAGTGGAGATTATGTCTGTGAAGTAAAGCAATAAATACAGTGTAAAACATTATAAGTGGATTTTTATTGGAACCAGAAGTTTGTCTCTTCCAGCGAATACCTTATTGAAAGGACCCATTAATCTGAAGAGAACTCGCATCAAACCAGTCGATCAAATAATATTCCTACTGCTCGACCCAAGGCATCAGGAAAGGTTGGACGACATTATTACCATATCGCATAAAGAAGCTACTACAGTAACCAATATCCCGGACTGTGGATCTTCAACAAACGGACCTCCAACCCATACCCGAACCATACTACCAACACCCATCATATCATTTCATGGTGTCAAGCGGTGGATTTCCTTGTAGTGAAGTGTTAGTTTTGTGAATTGTGCTTGGTGAAATCTGGATCCGGTTTTCTTCGCAACCAGAGGCTGCAGAGTAATTAAACTAAAACGGAGTATCCAGCAAGCAGCAAGACCAGGACTAGCACGAGGAACTAAAGGCACCAAAGGTGGCAGCATTACCGAGATAAACTACGCAGACGAGACTACTCTCCCCAAGTAAGTGATCTTTTATTACATCTTTTACATCGGACAAGAACTTTTTACCCCCGAAAATATGGCAACCAGCTCACCCAGGAGAACATCAACATTTGCCGAAAGGATAGATAATTTCACATTAACTGATAATGATACTAAGGTTAATTCTGAAGCAATTAATTTAGCTTATTTACAAATCCCAAAGTTCGACGGTAAACCGTCGGAACTAAATAGGTTTATATATACTGTCGAAAATTGCAGACAGGGCCTTAACGCAGCCACTCGTTTGGATCTTCATAGGTTAACTCTTAATAAGTTAGAAGGGGCTGCCTTTCAATACATAAGGCGATCTGGTGATGTGGGCTGGGAAGAACTCAAAAGTCTTCTCCTAAATAGATTCGGCGAAAAACGATCTATGGCAGAGCTGCAACTGGAGTTGACAAATCTAAAGCAGCATCCCGGGGAGAATGTTAGGACCTTTTCCGGTAAAATAGAGAGACTTCTTGGGCTAATGTATGACCAGGGCATAATGCTAGATAGTGCCAAGGCGACCGTACTAGAAACAGCGCATAATGAACTGGCTTTGACAGTTTTCATAAACGGGCTTATACCGGAAATTAGGTTGCCGGTTAGAGCCGCTAGGCACAATGACTTGCAGGAGGCAATATCGATGGCTATCCAAGAAGAGAGGAATCTGGAGCGGACGAGACGACAAGAAAAGAAGATAAAAACGGGCTTACCTGTATTCAATGGTCCAAGAAGAACTACAAATTTGTTCTGCAAAAGGTGCAGAATTCCAGGACACAATCTATCCAACTGTAGGCGCAGAACCATATTTGAGGTGGATCGTCCAGCCCGGGAACCTCCAAACAATAGGCAGAGTGAGCACCATTCTAGCAACCCAGCGAACCGACCTTCCACTTCGGGCGCTTCATCAGCAAACCATGTGCCGAGCGGTTCGAAGCCAAAAAACTAATATACGCCAGGGGTATAGACGACCAAGAATACACCTGCGCAAATAGGGTATATAACGTATCGCACAAAAGAACTATTCTAAGCAACTTGGTCAATATTAAAATAGGAAACAGACAATGCCGACTCATCATAGATTCAGCAAGTGATGTGTCTATATTGAAAAATAATAATCTCTTACCCCATTGTACTAAAACTGCAGAACTATCACGCTTAAAGGGCATTACAGGTGAACACGTGCACACACTAGGTTCGACATTATTGAGTTTCCAACTCGGTAATGTTAACTTGGAACACAAATTCACCGTCATTCCCGATAACGTTGATATTTACGCGGACGGAATAATGGGATTGGATTTCCTTTTGAAGTACAAAGCCCGACTGGATTTTTGCACTAATACGTTCGCGTTGATTGTCAACGACAGACTGATTAGTGTTCCAGTGGGCGATACAACAAACACCGATATGGCGCATCATTCTGCTGACTCTGAGAAAACTACGCAACTTGTCGGCGACGACATAGCATCGCCGTCGACAACGTGCGCGGTTGAGCGCATAGTAAACAAACGAAGAAGTCGATGTACTAATAAACAAAAATGTAAATCGGAAAAGTTTTTTACAGATTTAGATAAGGGAACAATTAAGTCGTCAGAGCCAGCTAATAATACTAGTACACAAGGCACAAAAGATAGTTTTGAAAGAATAGGTGACTTTTCAGAAAATCCTAATAGGAGTAGAGACGCTTTTGTGATTCTTGATGATAAAAATTGTAACATGGCTTTAAAAGCCTCTCCAAAGACAAAAGGTCTGGAGAATATTAAATTGGCAATAAATGCCACATCTCAGGCAAAAACGCCTGCTAATAGTTCAAAAGATTCAGATTGCCGCAAACCTAGCGATACAGTGGATCTAGGGGCTTCTGTAAATCATATAAAAGAAAATAGGGTAGTAGAAACCCAAAACAATTGTCGTAGGGATAATTTATCCACGACCAATAATTCAGCTGGAATCTCTTATAATAAATCAATAGATGACTTTAATATAGCACATGCAATTCCCCCTAGGACTGAAATGGTACTTCCATTCACAACAGATCAAGTCGGCGATCTATTCTGCGAGTCTGCTGAGATCTTGGAGGGTGTTTATATTGCTAATTCTATTTTGAAATCCCTTGATAATAAAATTTTTATAAAAATCTTGAATACTAATGATCATGAAGTAAATATTGATAAGAATTTTATATTTCCGAATTTACATAAACTTGAAGATTATCAAATACTTAAGCTAAATAATGATGTAGTAAATTGTAATTATGATCGTATTAAAGCAGTTAAAGATAGTATCCGCACCGATCATATGAATTCAGAAGAAAAAGATTCGATTTTAAGTATTTGCGAAGACTTTTTCGATTTGTTTTATTTAAGTGGTGATAAATTAACATTTTCTACTTCAATTAGACATTCTATCACCACTACTTCAGAAAAGCCGATTTATTTAAAACAATACAGGCTCCCCCATGCTCAGCAGGCGGAAATTCAGAAGCAGGTGGACGACATGCTAGAGAACGACATTATAGAAACATCCGACAGTCCTTGGAACTTTCCCCTTTTGGTTGTTCCTAAGAAACAAGATATAGACGGTAACCGGAGATGGCGCGTTTGTGTAGATTTTAGAAAATTAAACGAAAGCACAATCAGCGATACATACCCGTTGCCGAATATAACCGAGATCTTAGATCAACTGGGACAATCGAGCTTCTTTTCTACACTGGATTTGGCCAGCGGGTTCCACCAGGTTGAGCTGGATGAGAAAGATCGAGCGAAAACTGCTTTTTCAGCTTGTGGCAAGAAATTTCAATATAAGAGAATGCCGTTTGGGCTTAAAAACGCCCCGAGTACTCTACAAAGATTAACGAATTTGGTTTTGGCTGGAGTTGAGGGTTTTAAGGGTCTAGTGTACATGGACGACATTATCGTTTACGGTAAGACTCTCCATGAACACAACACCCGGTTGCGCGCTGTTTTCGAGCAGCTTCGCAACCACAACTTAAAGCTTCAGCCTATCAAATGTGAATTTTTGAGACGAGAATTGACGTATTTAGGCCACATAATTTCTGAAAAGGGTGTTACCCCCGATCCAAGCAAAGTGGAAGCAGTACAAAGTTTTCCAGCACCGAAAAACCCGAAAGAAATCAAAATGTTCCTAGGCCTAGTCGGGTACTATCGCAAGTTTATAAGAAATTTTGCGAAGATAGCAAATCCGTTAAATGTATTGTTGAGAAAGATAAAGCGTGGAATTGGGGACCAAAAGAAGAAATAGCTTTCCAGGAATTAAAAAATGCCATATCCAACGCACCGGTATTGCAGTATCCTGATTTCGACAAAACATTCATACTAACCACAGACGCTAGTGGGGAGGCGATAGGAGCAGTTTTGGCACAGGAAGGAGCAGCAGGAGAGGCTCCAGTGGCGTTTGCGTCGAGGCAGCTTAATAAACATGAAAAAAATTACGCCATCATCGACAAGGAGTTACTAGCTATAATCTGGGGAGTACGGCAGTTCCGACCGTACCTATATGGTCACAAATTTCTTATATACACGGACCATCAACCGCTGACCTATCTATATAATTGTAAGGAACCCACAGCAAGGCATATCAGGTGGAAATTAGCCATGGACGAGTACGAATTCGATATAAAGTTCAAGCCGGGAAAATCTAATCTTGTGGCGGATTGCTTATCACGATATGGAGTACACGACGACAACAGTAATGGCAACAATGGAAACATTGAAGAAAAACTTGTATTTCTATTAAGAAATGGATATGATAAATTTATTCAATTGAAAAACAACAGCAGGATTATTAACAAGAATGTCACGGAAACCGGAGACAATATAAACAGCGGAATCAAATCAATACCCAAGGTTGTATTTACCCCAAAACGTAAATCGGATTTCACGAAAAACGCTGAATATCACTCAACAATACAAACTATAGAAAATGGATACAAATACATTTATTTAATAACACACAATGAAAATGAAACAGCCAAATTGAAAGATTTATTCCAATGCATAGACTCTTTAAAAGGTCTAGCTGAATCCAAGGGAATAGGAGAATTGCATGTTGCTAATCCTATTAAACAAGGCGAATACAAACATTTAAAGGCTGAAGAAATACTGATAATACTAAGATTTATGTTCAAGGATACTAATATAAAATAAAATTCTATAATGATGTTATAAAAACCAATTTGAATAATGAAGAAATTAATAAGATTTTGGAAAAATTTCATGACAATCCAGCAGCAGGAGGCCACATGGGCATAGCTAAAACCTACAATAAAATCAGAGAATTCTATCTATGGCCCATGAAGAACGACATAGAAAAATACATAAATAGATGTGAGAAATGTCAAACAAGTAAAGCATCGAAAAATACACGAGAACCGATGCTCATAACTACAACTGCTACATATGCTTTTGAGAAAATAAGCCTAGACATTTGTGGCCCATACCCCGTTTCAAACAATAATAACAAATATATGCTCACATTTATTGATGATCTGACAAAGTTTGCAGGAGCCATTCCTATACCTAATCAGGAGGCTAAAACTATAGCTGCAGCGTTTGTGAACGAGATAATCTTGAGATTTGGCATACCTGAAGCTGTCTTAACAGATCGAGGAACCAATTTCATGAGCTCCGTATTTAGAGAAACCTGTAAACTTTTAAAGATAGAAAAGGTTGACATATCAGTATATCATCCGGAATCAAATGCGTCTCTGGAGAAATGTCACCACATGTTCTTAAACTATGTCCGGTCGTACATAGGGAAAGATGAAAAAACGTGGGACACATGGATTAATTACGCCGTTTTCGTTCATAATACCACTCCACATTGTTCTACAAAATTTTCGCCTTTCGAATTAGTATACGGGAGAAAAATTGATTTGCCAACGTTCGTAAATAGAGAACCCAAGATCCAGAATACATACGACAATTTTGCTAATGAAATAAAAACTAAATTGCAGCAGGTAACCGCGATAGCGCGCGAGAATCTTATTAAAACTAAAGAAAAATCTAAAGAGCGTTATGATTCATACATTAAAGAATCAAATTTCAGAGTTGGAGACTTAGTTCTAATGAAAGACAACACACCGTATAAAGGCAAATGCAAAAAATTAATGCCCATTTACAAAGGTCCTTATGAGGTTATAGAACAAGAAGGGGTAAATTCAAAACTAAATGTAAAAGGGAAAACCATAATTATTCATAATAATAACTTGAAAAAATTTAATGATTGATGTAATCCAATTTATTTCCATTTAAAAATATACATTGCAATATATCGAACGTATAATATTTTCTAACTTTATTTTTCTTTACGAATATTATTAATTAATCATTTATAATCATATTTTCTAACTATTATTCAACCACAAAAGACTTCATTAATTTTATAAGTAAACTTAAGTTATTTATTTTTCTACTTTCAAATTTCTCTAAGAACAAGTAAATTTTGTAAATGTAAATATTAATTATAGTTTTATTATTGCATTATGAATAAAAAGCATTTCAATACAGCTAATTTCTTATAGTAATTGAAAAATAAAATTTTAACGCTAAATTGTTAAAAATATTTTTAATTACATTTGATTTTTTTTTTAATTTTTTATTTTTATCAAATACTAAAAATAGAAATTCTTGAAGTAATTGTTTTATTTTGCTTTATTCTTTATCATATTTCTGTTTGAAATTTGACTAAAGAAATATTATATGAATTTGGTTTTATAACGATTGAACTTGGTTTACTTATCATTTTTCAACATATCAAATAACTATTTGTTTTGATTTTATAGAAGTCTTAAACTAGTAAATTTTGCACCTACAAATTTACAGAATATTACATGTATATACGTTCGATATTGCATGTGACTTGTTCGATTAATTAACATTCAGTTAGAAATAATAAATAAAAATATTTACGAATAAATTGCAATTAAAAGAATACATCAATCAATATTTAAAAATATAATCATTAATTATAAGCACAATAATTAATTAATAAATAAAAATCAATTTACAAAACATAATAATAAATAAAAAAAATATAAACATAAATCACAACATAATCACAAACATGTATTCTCCCACGAGTAATTCTGTTATTAACGGAATTACAACTTTCCCGAAGCCCAGAGATCTGAAAACTATTGGAAAAAGCAGGACCTGACTTTTAATTCTTCCCAACAGGATGATTGTGAACTGCTTATTACTGATTTTGTCTACCCTGATGGTTCCAGTTGCAATGGGTTCCCCAAACTTTAACATCACCAGAATAGAAAGCCCGGGGATTTATTATGAGAAAATTGGCATAGTGGAACTATGTAGTGACTATTTCGATATCATTATCTCACACGATCTTATAGAATACAAGTTAAATTTGAAGAGAATTATTACTACTTTTGATATAGTTCAAACTAGATGTAATACATCAGAGTACCAGCAAATATGCAAGCCATTCTTAGAGTCGTCAAGAAATATTTTAAAGACTGTTATAAGTCAAAATGACATCATTTTAGACCTCATCCAAGATACAGGTTCAGTTAGAGAAAAACGATGCACTTTTAAACATAATCGGATCCATTTCCAAACAACTGTTTGGAACTCTAACTGAGTCTGACGCGGAATACTTTGATGAACATATTAGACTTTTAAAAAATAATCAAAATCATTTATTAAATTTAAATAAACAACAAATTGGTATCTATCAGTCTGAATTTAAGGTTTTAACAAATTTAACTAATCAAATAAACAAGTTATCTGACGAAATCGAATCTAACTTTGATAGTATTGAGTTAATAATTAATAAAGCACAGAATGGCCTGCATCTTGCGAATACTCTGGTGCAAATTGAAAAGATGTTTTTATTATATAATTATCACATTGAAAATTTCATTTTATACCAAAACAAACTGGCAGAAGTGGTAATAATGGCTCTTCATGGCAAACTGCACCCATACATAATGCCAATAAAAAAATTAAGAACGATAATATCCAACATTATTCCGAATTTAGATAATAATTTGAAGTTTCCATACGATTTAATAGAACGTGATGTTTTACTTATTTATAATATTGCCAAAGTTAATATTTACATTTATAATAATAAATTAAATTTTAAATTAAACATTCCATTAATATCAGAGAATGATTTTGAAATTTACAAGATTACAACTATTCCAAAGCATGTCGGTTCGAATAATTACTTGTTTATATCCCATAAATATTCATTCATTATGGTGGATAAAGATATGATACACTACGTTTTACTAAATAATGAAGACATTAATAAATTTATAACAATACATAATAATAGATTTATATGGGAAATAACTAAACCAATTTCTTATTTAAGACAAGGACAGGATTGTGAGAGCATGTTGTTTACATCAAAGGAGAAAATTCCAGACTCATGTGAAACCAAATTATTAAAAATTAATCACACATGTTTTTTGATTTGTACACCGAAGGCACTTGGGGGTTTGTTTGTTCCGACCAGGAAGAACTAAGAATCTCTTGCAGAAATGCGAGAGATATCGTGCAGATTTCTGGAACGGGATAATAAACATTGCTGATGGTTGTAAAATTGTTGGAAATAATTTTATAATAAAAAGTAGATCAAGAATACAAAACAATGTTTCAACAGCTTTCATGAGTTCTATTCAAATAAACGGAATTGACCTGGAAAGTGAAAACGTCATGCTCGACACAATTCCGAAACACCACACATTTTCCAAAAGTATAATTGATGACAATCTTTTAAAACAATATTCAAAAAGCATAAATAAAATGCAAGTAGAAATGGGTCAGATAATTACGCAAAAACCTATACAATCAGTGAATGCGTATCTGATTGGTGGAATTATTGCCTGTTTAAGTATTTTAATAATAATACTCGCGTATAAGTCCTACATACGTTCCGAAAGCCAAAACACCGAGACCCACGAGTTGCGAAACCTGGCCGCCTGAATGCAATTTCAACATTACAAATAGTGTCAAATGAATATGATATGTATGAAAACATAATTACTTGTTGTTATGGTATTCCGCTGTATCATGAAAAACAAATTATTGAAATTGTAAACTTAAAATTTATTATGTCAGATAGCAATGTTAATGAACTATAGAGATCATTATGCAGCGAAATATTATGGCAACATTGAATATGCAATTTTGTAAATGATATTGCTAAGAAAATTATAAATTTATTTTACAAATATAAAAACATTGAAAAATGATTAAATTCGATAAAAAAAAAAAAAAAAAAAATCATTATAACTTTATTATTATTTGAAATATTATTTTGTATAAATTTGATAAAAAACATTATAATTTTATATTATTTGAAAATCTTTGTACAATATTATTTTGTATCAATGTCATAAATTTGATAAAAATTATTATAATTTTATTTTAATTGAAAATCTTTGTAGAATATCAATATTATTCTGTATCAATTGACAAAACTCATTATAATTTTATTTCGAAATATTATTTTTGTATTAATGTTATAAATCTGATAAAAATCATTATAAATTTATTTTGAAAGTCATTGTACAATATTAATATTATTTTATTTTGTATTATAAATTGTTAAAAATCATTCTTAAACAGAAAATAATTATATGATAGTTAATTAATGTTCTTGCTTCAGAATTATCTTTATTAGAATTAGAATTATAATTTTTAGAAATTAAAAACTTAGAGATTAGATATTTTAAATTTTATAATTTAGTAGAAGTTATACATTAAAAATAATTTCAAATTATAGAAAGAAAAAATGTAAGATAGTTAAAATAACTATCATGAAGTAAAAGTAGCAGAATTAAATTAAACATCATGTCAGTATTACTGTCATTATTTTTCATTTATCGAGGACGATAAATTGTTTCAGAGGGGAGGAACCCCAATAAATTGTAATTTCTTTTTCTTTTAAATTGTTAGAGGACTAACAATATTCTTTAGGGGTGGCGTGTTCTGTAATCATACGTGCTTTTAATAAAAATATGAATTCATTGTTCAATGTAAATCAAAGTCCAAGATCTCCGTATGAATGCGGAAGTGCGCCATGCCTAAGAATCATCACGTACGAAACGCAATATATAGAAGCAAAATTTGTATAGTAGATTAGAGTAGTCTTAAATAATCTAAGTGGAGATTATGTCTGTGAAGTAAAGCAATAAATACAGTGTAAAACATTATAAGTGGATTTTATTGGAACCAGAAGTTTGTCTCTTCCAGCGAATACCTTATTGAAAGGACCCATTAATCTGAAGAGAACTCGCATCAAACCAGTCGATCAAATATTATTCCTACTGCTCGACCCAAGGCATCAGGAAAGGTTGGACGGACATTATTACCATATCGCATAAAGAAGCTACTACAGTAACCAATATCCCGGACTGTGGATCTTCAACAAAAGGACCTCCAACCCATACCCGAAAC
>NW_020538406.1:0-37384 GCF_003426905.1 Ctenocephalides felis
ATGAGTTTAATATATATAAGTTTGAACACACATCTATCATAAAGAAATTAATAGTGAATAGGAGTGTCTGTTCTCCTAATAAAATATGTTTTTAGTGGCAGAAAGCCTTTTATATATATATGACAATAAAATGAGTTTAATATATATAAGTATGAAACACACATCTATCCATAAAGAAATTAATATGAATATGGTGTGTCTGTTCTCCTAATAAAATATTTTTTAGTGTCAGCAAATTACTTTATATATATAGGAAATAAAAGAGTTTAATATATATAAGTATGACACCACAATCTATCGATAAAGAAATTAATATGAATATGAGTGTCTGTTCTATCTATAAAA
The DNA here is from genome assembly GCF_003426905.1 of Ctenocephalides felis. NCBI lineage: Eukaryota > Metazoa > Arthropoda > Insecta > Siphonaptera > Pulicidae > Ctenocephalides > Ctenocephalides felis. The sequence goes on from NW_020538406.1 coordinate 346, forward strand.
TATTCTTTTGAAAAATTTTGCCAAGTGTCAGGAAAATACTTCGTATATATATATATATATATAATGACAATAAAATGAGTTTAATATATATATAAGTATGAGCACACATCTATCGATAAAGAAATTAATATGAATATGAGTGTCTGTTTTCCTAATAAAATATTTTTTTTTAAATTTTGCAAGTGTCAGAAAATACTTTATATATATATGACAATAAAATGAGTTTAATATCTATAAGTATGAACACACATCTATCCATAAAGAAATTAATATGAATATGTGTGTCTGTTCTCCTAATAAAATATTTTTTAGTGTCAGAAAATACTTTATATATATATGACAATAAAATGAGTTTAATATTATATAAGTATGAGCACACATCTATCGATAAAGAAATTAATATAAATATGAGTGTCTGTTTCCTAATAAAATATTTTTTTGAAAATTTTGCAAGTGTCAGAAAATACTTTATATATATATGACAATAAAATGAGTTTAATATGTATAAGTATGAACACACATCTGATAAAGAAATTAATATGAATATGAGTGTCTGTTCTCCTAATAAAATATTTTTTAGTGTCAGAAAATACTTTATATATATGACAATAAAATGAGTTTAATATATATAAGTATGAACACACAACTATCCATAAAGAAATTAATATGAATATGTGTGTCTGTTCTCCTGATAAAATATTTTTTAGTGTCAGAAAATACTTTATATATATATGACAATAAAATGAGTTTAATATATATAAGTATGAACACACATCTATCGATAAAGAAATTAATATGAATATGAGTGTCTGTTCTACTAATAAAATATTCTTTTGAAAATTTTGCAAGTGTCAGAAAATACTTTATATATATGACAATAAAATGAGTTTAATATCTATAAGTATGAACACACATCTATCCATAAAGAAATTAATATGAATATGTGTGTCTGTTCTCCTAATAAAATATTTTTTAGTGTCAGAAAATACTTTATATATATATGACAATAAAATGAGTTTAATATATATAAGTATGAACACACATCTATCCATAAAGAAATTAATATGAATATGTGTGTCTGTTCTCCTGATAAAATATTTTTTAGTGTCAGAAATACTTTATATATATGACAATAAAATGAGTTTAATATATATAAGTATGAACACACATCTATCCATAAAGAAATTAATATGAATATGTGTGTCTGTTCTCCTGATAAAATATTTTTAGTGTCAGAAAATATAAATATAAATATAAATATAAATATAAATATAAATATAAATATAAATATATAAATATAATGTTCTGTAATCATACGTGCTTTTAATAAAAATATGAATTCATTGTTCAATGTAAATCAAAGTCCAAGATCTCCGTATGAATGCGGAAGCGCGCCATGCCTAAGAATCATCACGTACGAAACGCAATATATAGAAGCAAAATTTGTATAGTAGATTAGAGTAGTCTTAAATAATCTAAGTGGAGATTATGTCTGTGAAGTAAAGCAATAAATACAGTGTAAAACATTATAAGTGGATTTTTATTGGAACCAGAAGTTTGTCTCTTCCAGCGAATACCTTATTGAAAGGACCCATTAATCTGAAGAGAACTCGCATCAAACCAGTCGATCAAATATTATTCCTACTGCTCGACCCAAGGCATCAGGAAGGGTTGGACGGACATTATTACCATATCGCATAAAGAAGCTACTACAGTAACCAATATCCCGGACTGTGGATCTTACAACAAAAGGACCTCCAACCCATACCCGAACCATACTACCAACCCCTCATATCATTTCATGGTGTCAAGCGGTGGATTTCCTTGTAGTGAAGTGTTAGTTTTGTGAATTGTGCTTGGTGAAATCTGGATCCGGTTTTCTTCGCAACCAGAGGCTGCAGAGTAATTAAACTAAAACGGAGTATCCAGCAAGCAGCAAGACCAGGACTAGCACGAGGAACTAAAGGCACCAAAGGTGGCAGCATTACCGAGATAAACTACGCAGACGAGACTACTCTCCCCAAGTAAGTGATCTTTTATTACATCTTTTACATCGGACAAGAACTTTTTACCCCCGAAAATATGGCAACCAGCTCACCCAGGAGAACATCAACATTTGCCGAAAGGATAGATAATTTCACATTAACTGATAATGATACTAAGGTTAATTCTGAAGCAATTAATTTAGCTTATTTACAAATTCCAAAGTTCGACGGTAAACCGTCGGAACTAAATAGGTTTATATATACTGTCGAAAATTGCAGACAGGGCCTTAACGCAGCCACTCGTTTGGATCTTCATAGGTTAACTCTTAATAAGTTAGAAGGGGCTGCCTTTCAATACATAAGGCGATCTGGTGATGTGGGCTGGGAAGAACTCAAAAGTCTTCTCCTAAATAGATTCGGCGAAAAACGATCTATGGCAGAGCTGCAACTGGAGTTGACAAATCTAAAGCAGCATCCCGGGGAGAATGTTAGGACCTTTTCCGGTAAAATAGAGAGACTTCTTGGGCTAATGTATGACCAGGGCATAATGCTAGATAGTGCCAAGGCGACCGTACTAGAAACAGCGCATAATGAACTGGCTTTGACAGTTTTCATAAACGGGCTTATACCGGAAATTAGGTTGCCGGTTAGAGCCGCTAGGCACAATGACTTGCAGGAGGCAATATCGATGGCTATCCAAGAAGAGAGGAATCTGGAGCGGACGAGACGACAAGAAAAGAAGATAAAAACGGGCTTACCTGTATTCAATGGTCCAAGAAGAACTACAAATTTGTTCTGCAAAAGGTGCAGAATTCCAGGACACAATCTATCCAACTGTAGGCGCAGAACCATATTTGAGGTGGATCGTCCAGCCCGGGAACCTCCAAACAATAGGCAGAGTGAGCACCATTCTAGCAACCCAGCGAACCGACCTTCCACTTCGGGCGCTTCATCAGCAAACCATGTGCCGAGCGGTTCGAAGCCAAAAAACTAATATACGCCAGGGGTATAGACGACCAAGAATACACCTGCGCAAATAGGGTATATAACGTATCGCACAAAAGAACTATTCAAAGCAACTTGGTCAATATTAAAATAGGAAACAGACAATGCCGACTCATCATAGATTCAGCAAGTGATGTGTCTATATTGAAAAATAATAATCTCTTACCCCATTGTACTAAAACTGCAGAAGTATCACGCTTAAAGGGCATTACAGGTGAACACGTGCACACACTAGGTTCGACATTATTGAGTTTCCAACTCGGTAATGTTAACTTGGAACACAAATTCACCGTCATTCCCGATAACGTTGATATTTACGCGGACGGAATAATGGGATTGGATTTCCTTTTGAAGTACAAAGCCCGACTGGATTTTTGCACTAATACGTTCGCGTTGATTGTCAACGACAGACTGATTAGTGTTCCAGTGGGCGATACAACAAACACCGATATGGCGCATCATTCTGCTGACTCTGAGAAAACTACGCAACTTGTCGGCGACGACATAGCATCGCCGTCGACAACGTGCGCGGTTGAGCGCATAGTAAACAAACGAAGAAGTCGATGTACTAATAAACAAAAATGTAAATCGGAAAAGTTTTTTACAGATTTAGATAAGGGAACAATTAAGTCGTCAGAGCCAGCTAATAATACTAGTACACAAGGCACAAAAGATAGTTTTGAAAGAATAGGTGACTTTTCAGAAAATCCTAATAGGAGTAGAGACGCTTTTGTGATTCTTGATGATAAAAATTGTAACATGGCTTTAAAAGCCTCTCCAAAGACAAAAGGTCTGGAGAATATTAAATTGGCAATAAATGCCACATCTCAGGCAAAAACGCCTGCTAATAGTTCAAAAGATTCAGATTGCCGCAAACCTAGCGATATAGTGGATCTAGGGGCTTCTGTAAATCATATAAAAGAAAATAGGGTAGTAGAAACCCAAAACAATTGTCGTAGGGATAATTTATCCACGACCAATAATTCAGCTGGAATCTCTCATAATAAATCAATAGATGACTTTAATAAAGCACATGCAATTCCCCCTAGAACTGAAATGGTACTTCCATTCACAACAGATCAAGTCGGCGATCTATTCTGCGAGTCTGCTGAGATCTTGGAGGGTGTTTATATTGCTAATTCTATTTTGAAATCCCTTGATAATAAAATTTTTATAAAAATCTTGAATACTAATGATCATGAAGTAAATATTGATAAGAATTTTATATTTCCGAATTTACATAAACTTGAAGATTATCAAATACTTAAGCTAAATAATGATGTAGTAAATTGTAATTATGATCGTATTAAAGCAGTTAAAGATAGTATCCGCACCGATCATATGAATTCAGAAGAAAAAGATTCGATTTTAAGTATTTGCGAAGACTTTTTCGATTTGTTTTATTTAAGTGGTGATAAATTAACATTTTCTACTTCAATTAGACATTCTATCACCACTACTTCAGAAAAGCCGATTTATTTAAAACAATACAGGCTCCCCCATGCTCAGCAGGCGGAAATTCAGAAGCAGGTGGACGACATGCTAGAGAACGACATTATAGAAACATCCGACAGTCCTTGGAACTTTCCCCTTTTGGTTGTTCCTAAGAAACAAGATATAGACGGTAACCGGAGATGGCGCGTTTGTGTAGATTTTAGAAAATTAAACGAAAGCACAATCAGCGATACATACCCGTTGCCGAATATAACCGAGATCTTAGATCAACTGGGACAATCGAGCTTCTTTTCTACACTGGATTTGGCCAGCGGGTTCCACCAGGTTGAGCTGGATGAGAAAGATCGAGCGAAAACTGCTTTTTCAGCTTGTGGCAAGAAATTTCAATATAAGAGAATGCCGTTTGGGCTTAAAAACGCCCCGAGTACTCTACAAAGATTAACGAATTTGGTTTTGGCTGGAGTTGAGGGTTTTAAGGGTCTAGTGTACATGGACGACATTATCGTTTACGGTAAGACTCTCCATGAACACAACACCCGGTTGCGCGCTGTTTTCGAGCAGCTTCGCAACCACAACTTAAAGCTTCAGCCTATCAAATGTGAATTTTTGAGACGAGAATTGACGTATTTAGGCCACATAATTTCTGAAAAGGGTGTTACCCCCGATCCAAGCAAAGTGGAAGCAGTACAAAGTTTTCCAGCACCGAAAAACCCGAAAGAAATCAAAATGTTCCTAGGCCTAGTCGGGTACTATCGCAAGTTTATAAGAAATTTTGCGAAGATAGCAAATCCGTTAAATGTATTGTTGAGAAAGATAAAGCGTGGAATTGGGGACCAAAAGAAGAAATAGCTTTCCAGGAATTAAAAAATGCCATATCCAACGCACCGGTATTGCAGTATCCTGATTTCGACAAAACATTCATACTAACCACAGACGCTAGTGGGGAGGCGATAGGAGCAGTTTTGGCACAGGAAGGAGCAGCAGGAGAGGCTCCAGTGGCGTTTGCGTCGAGGCAGCTTAATAAACATGAAAAAAATTACGCCATCATCGACAAGGAGTTACTAGCTATAATCTGGGGAGTACGGCAGTTCCGACCGTACCTATATGGTCACAAATTTCTTATATACACGGACCATCAACCGCTGACCTATCTATATAATTGTAAGGAACCCACAGCAAGGCATATCAGGTGGAAATTAGCCATGGACGAGTACGAATTCGATATAAAGTTCAAGCCGGGAAAATCTAATCTTGTGGCGGATTGCTTATCACGATATGGAGTACACGACGACAACAGTAATGGCAACAATGGAAACATTGAAGAAAAACTTGTATTTCTATTAAGAAATGGATATGATAAATTTATTCAATTGAAAAACAACAGCAGGATTATTAACAAGAATGTCACGGAAACCGGAGACAATATAAACAGCGGAATCAAATCAATACCCAAGGTTGTATTTACCCCAAAACGTAAATCGGATTTCACGAAAAACGCTGAATATCACTCAACAATACAAACTATAGAAAATGGATACAAATACATTTATTTAATAACACACAATGAAAATGAAACGGCCAAATTGAAAGATTTATTCCAATGCATAGACTCTTTAAAAGGTCTAGCTGAATCCAAGGGAATAGGAGAATTGCATGTTGCTAATCCTATTAAACAAGGCGAATACAAACATTTAAAGGCTGAAGAAATACTGATAATACTAAGATTTATGTTCAAGGATACTAATATTAAAATAAAATTCTATAATGATGTTATAAAAACCAATTTGAATAATGAAGAAATTAATAAGATTTTGGAAAAATTTCATGACAATCCAGCAGCAGGAGGCCACATGGGCATAGCTAAAACCTACAATAAAATCAGAGAATTCTATCTATGGCCCAATATGAAGAACGACATAGAAAAATACATAAATAGATGTGAGAAATGTCAAACAAGTAAAGCATCGAAAAATACACGAGAACCGATGCTCATAACTACAACTGCTACATATGCTTTTGAGAAAATAAGCCTAGACATTTGTGGCCCATACCCCGTTTCAAACAATAATAACAAATATATGCTCACATTTATTGATGATCTGACAAAGTTTGCAGGAGCCATTCCTATACCTAATCAGGAGGCTAAAACTATAGCTGCAGCGTTTGTGAACGAGATAATCTTGAGATTTGGCATACCTGAAGCTGTCTTAACAGATCGAGGAACCAATTTCATGAGCTCCGTATTTAGAGAAACCTGTAAACTTTTAAAGATAGAAAAGGTTGACATATCAGTATATCATCCGGAATCAAATGCGTCTCTGGAGAAATGTCACCACATGTTCTTAAACTATGTCCGGTCGTACATAGGGAAAGATGAAAAAACGTGGGACACATGGATTAATTACGCCGTTTTCGTTCATAATACCACTCCACATTGTTCTACAAAATTTTCGCCTTTCGAATTAGTATACGGGAGAAAAATTGATTTGCCAACGTTCGTAAATAGAGAACCCAAGATCCAGAATACATACGACAATTTTGCTAATGAAATAAAAACTAAATTGCAGCAGGTAACCGCGATAGCGCGCGAGAATCTTATTAAAACTAAAGAAAAATCTAAAGAGCGTTATGATTCATACATTAAAGAATCAAATTTCAGAGTTGGAGACTTAGTTCTAATGAAAGACAACACACCGTATAAAGGCAAATGCAAAAAATTAATGCCCATTTACAAAGGTCCTTATGAGGTTATAGAACAAGAAGGGGTAAATTCAAAACTAAATGTAAAAGGGAAAACCATAATTATTCATAATAATAACTTGAAAAAATTTAATGATTGATGTAATCCAATTTATTTCCATTTAAAAATATACATTGCAATATATCGAACGTATAATATTTTCTAACTTTATTTTTCTTTAACGAATATTATTAATTTTAATCATTTATAATCATATTTTCTAACTATTATTCAACCACACAAGACTTCATTAATTTTATAAGTAAACTTAAGTTATTTATTTTTCTACTTTCAAATTTCGTAAATGTAAATGTATATTTAATTATAGTTTTATTATTGCATTATGAATAAAAAGCATTTCAATACAGCTAATTTCTTATAGTAATTGAAAAATAAAATTTTAACGCTAAATTGTTAAATATTTTATTAAATAATTACATTTGATTTTTTTTAATTTTTTATTTTTATCAAATACTAAAAATAGAAATTCTTGAAGTAATTGTTTTATTTTGCTTTATTCTTTATCATATTTCTGTTTGAAATTTGACTAAAGAAATATTATATGAATTTGGTTTTATAACGATTGAACTTGGTTTACTTATCATTTTTCAACATATCAAATAACTATTTGTTTTGATTTTATAGAAGTCTAACTTTCATTTAAAACTAGTAAATTTTGCACCTACAAATTTACAGAATATTACATGTATATACGTTCGATATTGCATGTGGCTTGTTCAATTAATTAACATTCAGTTAGAAATAATAAATAAAAATATTTACGAATAAATTGCAATTAAAAGAATACATCAATCAATATTTAAAAATATAATCATTAATTACAAGCACAATAATTAATTAATAAATAAAAATCAATTTACAAAACATAAATCACAACCATAAATCACAAACATGTATTCTCCCACGAGTAATTCTGTTATTAACGGAATTACAACTTTCCCGAAGCCCAGAGATCTGAAACTATTGGAAAAAGCAGGACCTGACTTTTAATTCTTCCCAACAGGATGATTATGAACTGCTTATTACTGATTTTGTCTACCCTGATGGTTCCAGTTGCAATGGGTTCCCCAAACTTTAACATCACCAGAATAGAAAGCCCGGGGATTTATTATGAGAAAATTGGCATAGTGGAACTATGTAGTGACTATTTCGATATCATTATCTCACATGATCTTATAGAATACAAGTTAAATTTGAAGAGAATTATTACTACTTTTGATATAGTTCAAACTAGATGTAATACATCAGAGTACCAGCAAATATGCAAGCCATTCTTAGAGTCGTCAAGAAATATTTTAAAGACTGTTATAAGTCAAAATGACATCATTTTAGACTCATCCAAGATACAGGTTCAGTTAGAGAAAAACGTGCACTTTTAAACATAATCGGATCCATTTCCAAACAACTGTTTGGAACTCTAACTGAGTCTGACGCGGAATACTTTGATGAACATATTAGACTTTTAAAAAATAATCAAAATCATTTATTAAATTTAAATAAACAACAAATTGGTATCTATCAGTCTGAATTTAAGGTTTTAACAAATTTAACTAATCAAATAAACAAGTTATCTGACGAAATCGAATCTAACTTTGATAGTATTGAGTTAATAATTAATAAAGCACAGAATGGCCTGCATCTTGCGAATACTCTGGTGCAAATTGAAAAGATGTTTTTATTATATAATTATCACATTGAAAATTTCATTTTATACCAAAACAAACTGGCAGAAGTGGTAATAATGGCTCTTCATGGCAAACTGCACCCATACATAATGCCAATAAAAAAATTAAGAACGATAATATCCAACATTATTCCGAATTTAGATAATAATTTGAAGTTTCCATACGATTTAATAGAACGTGATGTTTTACTTATTTATAATATTGCCAAAGTTAATATTTACATTTATAATAATAAATTAAATTTTAAATTAAACATTCCATTAATATCAGAGAATGATTTTGAAATTTACAAGATTACAACTATTCCAAAGCATGTCGGTTCGAATAATTACTTGTTTATATCCCATAAATATTCATTCATTATGGTGGATAAAGATATGATACACTACGTTTTACTAAATAATGAAGACATTAATAAATTTATAACAATACATAATAATAGATTTATATGGGAAATAACTAAACCAATTTCTTATTTAAGACAAGGACAGGATTGTGAGAGCATGTTGTTTACATCAAAGGAGAAAATTCCAGACTCATGTGAAACCAAATTATTAAAAATTAATCACACATTGTTTTTTGATTTGTACACCGAAGGCACTTGGGGGTTTGTTTGTTCCGACCAGGAAGAACTAAGAATCTCTTGCAGAAATGCGAGAGATATCGTGCAGATTTCTGGAACGGGATTAATAAACATTGCTGATGGTTGTAAAATTGTTGGAAATAATTTTATAATAAAAAGTAGATCAAGAATACAAAACAATGTTTCAACAGCTTTCATGAGTTCTATTCAAATAAACGGAATTGACCTGGAAAGTGAAAACGTCATGCTCGACACAATTCCGAAACACCACACATTTTCCAAAAGTATAATTGATGACAATCTTTTAAAACAATATTCAAAAAGCATAAATAAAATGCAAGTAGAAATGGGTCAGATAATTACGCAAAAACCTATACAATCAGTGAATGCGTATCTGATTGGTGGAATTATTGCCTGTTTAAGTATTTTAATAATAATACTCGCGTATAAGTCCTACATACGTTCCGAAAGCCAAAACACCGAGACCCACGAGTTGCGAAACCTGGCCGCTTGAATGCAATTTCAACATTACAAATAGTGTCAAATGAATATGATATGTATGAAAACATAATTACTTGTTGTTATGGTATTCCGCTGTATCATGAAAAACAAATTATTGAAATTGTAAACTTAAAATTTATTATGTCAGATAGCAATGTTAATGAACTATAGAGATCATTATGCAGCGAAATATTATGGCAACATTGAATATGCAATTTTGTAAATGATATTGCTAAGAAAATTATAAATTTATTTTTATTTTTGAAAATCTATTTTACAAAATATAAAAACATTGAATTAATGATATAAATTCGAAAAAAAAAATCATTATAACTTTATTATTATTTGAAACATTATTTTGTATAAATTTGATAAAAACATTATAATTTTATATTAATTGAAAATCTTTGTACAATATTATTTTGTATCAATGTCATAAATTTGATAAAAATTATTATAATTTTATTTTAATTGAAAATCTTTGTAGAATATCAATATTATTCTGTATCAAATTGACAAAACTCATTATAATTTTATTTTGAAGTATTATTTTTTGTATTAATGTTATAAATCTGATAAAAATCATTATAAATTTATTTTGAAAGTCATTGTACAATATTAATATTATTTTATTTTGTATTATAAATTGTAAAAATCATTCTTAAACAGAAAATAATTATATGATAGTTAATTAATGTTCTTGCTTCAGAATTATCTTTATTAGAATTAGAATTATAATTTTTAGAAATTAAAAACTTAGAGATTAGATATTTTAAATTTTTATAATTTAGTAGAAGTTATACATTAAAAATAATTTCAAATTATAGAAAGAAAAAATGTAAGATAGTTTAAAATAACTATCATGAAGTAAAAGTAGCAGAATTAAATTAAACATCATGTCAGTATTACTGTCATTATTTTTCATTTATCGAGGACGATAAATTGTTTCAGAGGGGAGGAACCCCAATAAATTGTAATTTCTTTTTCTTTTAAATTGTTAGAGGACTAACAATATTCTTTAGGGGTGGCGTGTTCTGTAATCATACGTGCTTTTAATAAAAATATGAATTCATTGTTCAATGTAAATCAAAGTCCAAGATCTCCGTATGAATGCGGAAGTGCGCCATGCCTAAGAATCATCACGTACGAAACGCAATATATAGAAGCAAAATTTGTATAGTAGATTAGAGTAGTCTTAAATAATCTAAGTGGAGATTATGTCTGTGAAGTAAAGCAATAAATACAGTGTAAAACATTATAAGTGGATTTTTATTGGAACCAGAAGTTGTCTCTTCCAGCGAATACCTTATTGAAAGGACCCATTAATCTGAAGAGAACTCTCATTAAACCAGTCTATCAAATATTATTCCTACTGCTCGACCCAAGGCATCAGGAAAGGTTGGACGGACATTATTACCACATCGCATAAGAAGCTACTACAGTAACCAATATCCAGGACTGTGGATCTTATAACAAAAGGACCTCCAACCCATACCCGAACCATACTACCAACACCATCATCTCATTTCAATATATATAAGATCTGTATTTTGTCAATAATATGAGTTAACTGTTGAACATAACTCTTTAGTTCTTTTTATTGAAAACCTAATACTTTTTTGTACGATAAACTTAACTTGATACATGTAAGCTGTCAATGAAAATGAAATAGCATATGCAAGATGAAGGATGAAAAGTGGTGCACTTGTTAATAGAGTAGTATTTTTAAATCGTTTAAATAATAAAAATAAAATATTCCACTAGAGTTTACAGTGCACAAACAACAACATAAAAATTAAAATTAAATAGAAAATGATTATAATATAAGAACATTACAAACAAAAAGTAGGGTAGGGCGGGGCTAGTTGAGCAAATTTTTACTTATACGGATGTAGCTCCTCAATGAAAAGTCTCAATAAATTGCTATACGGCTTAATGGATTTGTTGTTTATCGCTTAACAAAAGTGTTAATACTATTTTTTGGTAATAAGAAAAATTTAAAAGCTACGGCTGTTTAAACGCAAAAAGTCAAGTATGCTCAATGCACCCCATAGGTGGGGCAAGTTGAGCACTAATAAAGTATAATGAAATCATAGGTTCAATGTCGATTCTTGATGAAATAAAATAAGTTTTTAATAACCAGTTCTATATTTATAGTCTTTATTGACAGAGAAAACAAAACTTATAGTAATTTGCTTTAAATAATTAACGAAAAGTACAATCAAAAAAACAATATCGTATCTTAGGAATTATTTTACCATTATATTTAGTATTTTTGTTTAAAAACATTATTTCTTTATATTATTACTCATAGTCTTTGCTTAAATCTTAAAAATAATAATTAACATTTGAAAGTTAATGGTAATTGTCTTAGTTTAGCAACTATGCTCAATTAACCCCAACTCGGAATTTCAAAATAAAAGTGAGTTTATAAAAAAACCGTGAGAATTATACCTAGAATCTCTGTGAATATTAAAAGTACTATAATTAAATGGAAGAATAACATTTACCTGATTAAAAACAAATAACATTTGACTAAACTAGACGAAAACTCGTGATGAATTACTTTTTTACTTTTTGGTCTCAAAATAAACAAAACGCCCGTGAGCCTCACTCATTTGTCCAGCGGCCACTGGCGATCGCGGGATGTTTATATCTCGCCATATAATGCCTAAACGGACGGTGATTAGTTTTCGAGATATTTCGATTGCTGAACTTGCCCCTATGCTCAACTAGCCCCGTGTATGTATATAGAAGCAAAAAATATGTATCAAGTATTTTCATTTCTAATATATATAATATAAAAATAGGAGCTTCACCTACTACAAAATAAGCAGCATCTCGTATGGTCAAAAATAAATCTAATGCCGCGTAAAATATGTGCATGTAAAATATAGTTATATATAAAAAATTTAAAGACATAATTATGAAACAAAATACTTTGTTTTACTTATTATCAACAAAGCAATAATATGAACTATCATATCGTATATAATAACTGTACTTATATAATTATAAAATTGATTCATAGAATTTTACATTGAACTTCTCATATCAAAACACTTAAATTTGTATATTAGTCATGTATTGTTGATCTGTATTTGAGTGCTTGTTGTTTTCCAATTAAAAATATTGGTCCAAAACAAAGAGAATATTAAGTATTACGCGTTTCATGATGTGTCTTTTGAATATTTAAAATTAGTGAAATGTATTTTACTGCATAAGTAAATAGTAATTAATCATTTTCCAAAAATTTCTCAATATTTGCAACTCTCAATACAAATTGTTAAAATAGATTTCAAATATTGTCGGGTGAGTACGAATCGATCTTTTTATATTTTTATAATATCCATGCTGCATCACATGTCTCAATTTCCATCATATATATTGATTTCACAAATATGGTGATATACATTAAGCAAATGAATACTTTGCCGAAGATTGGAAATAACTTGTACCAGAGATCAGGTAAGTCAGATAAAGGCCAGAAGATTTTGTCATTGCAAATTGAACAAATCAATCATCACAAACATTAAAATATCTTCGTTTGTCAATAAATTATACCATTTGATGCATGGCTACGAAATCCGTACAACCCTCCTGAAATTGATTATTTTTGGTCTAAAAGTCAATTTCTTTCAAGCTAATATTTATTTTAATGTCATCTTTTAAAAAAGTGAGTACCTCAAAATCATGGAATGTGTTAAAATTCCCTCGACTAAACTGAAACAACCATGTTATTTAATATTTAGTGTTAATGCTTAGGCTCAAATGCTGATAGAAGAAGCCTTTGTTTTTGGTCGAAGACTTTTTTCACAATCACAGAAATAAATTTGTATGTTCTAGACAGGATTGAAAGCATGGCAAAATTTTCAGATCTCTTCAAATAGTCTGGCATATCAATTACTTCAACCAAACTATTGCCATCACAATGGTCATTAAAAACCATTTTTTTCTGAACATTATCACATCTGAATCAGTCTTCTAAACGAATAGTCCAACAAAGGTTTACAGATCCCCAGCCATTAATATCCAGATCCGATCTCATTCGATATATAAATCATAAATTATATATATTGACGTCAAAATTGTACAGAAAATATAATGTATTATTCAAAAACTCCTTGTATTATGTATTTGTCTGGACTAAGTTTAAATCCTCCATTACATAATGTTTTAGTCTCATGCTATTTCATGTAGGAAGAAAATTAGACATTATTTGATTTTTATCATATTGATACCTTTTTCCCATTGAAATAATATGATTAAATATTTAAAGTGTTTAACTTCCAATAACACTTATTCGTTCTTCTGGCAATAGAATCGCACTTTGATATCATCATATTATCAGTCGTTATTAGTATTAACTGTTTTGTTATCTAAATTTATAAATTCTTTTTGTAACTGCTGTAGTATAATTAATTCAGTCCATTATCTTTTTGTTTCATCATCATAATAATTATTATGAATATTTACCAATTTGTTTTGTTAGCATTCAACAATTAAAATTTCTGTCCAAATCCTATACATTTAACAAATTTTATAAAATTCAAAGATGACAGACATTTAATATAAAGAATATCGTCATTAAAAAAAACTACCCACACTTTACATCAACAATAAAATACTTTCTTTGGATACTTCTTCAAACTGTACTTGAAAAATTTACCAACGCGCAGATCTTTAAGGTTTATTTTTGCTCAACGAGAAACTCATGACAAATAAAATAATACATACGACTAAACTATTTAATATCCGAAAGTATCCGTAAGTATAAGCTCAAATAGTGACACATGTAAATATATTTATAAATTAATAAAAAAGCCAATCTCAAACCATTTTCTCGACTTTCTAGAACACGCGTTATGTTTTTATGTGATGGATTGCCAAAAAAAAACACAAAATACAATATTATTTAAATTATATATAATTTACTAGACAGTTATTATTTATCAGGTTATGTTTTTCGCACATTTTTCTTTTTTTTTATTTCTTAATCCCCTAAGTAAGACTTTATTTGTAGGTCACAAAGAATAATATCCGGCATTTGCAAAAAAGTTATTCGATAGTAGAAAAATTCAATTTGCACGTCCCTCCCGAATGATATCCATATTGTATGATGATGATCACGCTCTTGTTGATTATTGGAAGACTTATTTGGGACATGACCATCTGGCTAAAAATTAACCAATAGACAAAAAATTACTGAAATAAACTCAGTAAATACTCACCATTTTATTTTGTTTTAGATGAGTCAGAAACCCTACTCATAAAACTTTACCGCACAGAGCCTCCTTAATAGAAAGACGCTCGGTCACTTTGGTCCATCAAAAAAGCCTGTGTTTTAGCTCCAAAAAACTCAGAAAAATATAATTTAAGTCGATATGTCTAACATGGATGAAATAATAGGCATTACAACAATCGCCGTGTTGTTGAGAGATCAACTTTAGGCGTCTTCAGCCGGCGCAAAGGCAATAGTTGCTTATTTTAAAAATTTGAGATAATGTCCGAATTAGGAATATTACCACTCACTCAATAGAGACGAAATGCTCCATCTCCTAGCAAACATCAAGTTTATGACGATAGAAATTGAGGTTTGGATCCAATAATTTAATCATGGGGCGCTAACTTCTAACAGAAGTTCTTGATCGCTTGCATGATTTGTGCTTACGACGCTAGTTAGAGTAGATGTCGCGAGTATCGAGTATCTCCTCCCATTAGTCGAACGTTACGATGGATACGAGCAATTCCAATCTCTTCCGTAAAACCTATCTCTATACTGTGCCGGTAAATCCCCATTACGTTCGTAGTTCGTTTAAATATAATTTTCGATTAGTTGGAGAAGTGTAAAGAATTTTATGTATAAAGTTGCAAAATTGCAGTGAGGGTGTCTTGTCACGGTCCTAGTTGCGTAGGAAATAAGAAAACAGTGAGATTACATGGGTTTCCAACAAGGAATGACAAAGTATGCAAAATGTAATATATTATCTCTAAATTAAATCTAGGGCATAATACAGTCTCTCTATTTAAAAATAATGCTAAATCATGTTTATTTTCAGTGAAGCGAGTGTCCTGTCTGACACCCAAGGCAAAAAAATTATACCTTTTATCAAAAAAATTGAAAAAGGACATGCTCAGAATACAAAAAAATTGTAAGTCTTACAATGCCTGGCTACGTCAAAGTGTGACGTATGCGAAACAATTTTCCTACATTCCTGAAATCTTGAACGAACGAGCACGTCAATTCATAACATGTTAGCTTAGAGAACATTCTAAAAAAGTTTAATGAAGGAGATTCACTACAGATGAAGAAGTACTTGCTTTGTCTCTACTAAAAAAAGTCCAAAAGCTTATAGATTCTGGAGACATATTTATTTTGCCTTCAATAACTTCTTTACGAAAGTTACTTACAAAAGTTCCAATGCATAGTGGCATTAACGGAGGCATTTTTAAAACATTGCAATCATCATTATCTCATCTGAATGATGATAAAGATAAATATTGCATTGTTATGTTTAACGAAATTTAACTTCCAACTTTCCTAACATATGACTGCACAAAAGATTATATTGTAGGTTTTGAAGAGCTTGCTAATGGTAGAATTGAAGCATTTGCTGATCACGCACTGGTGTTTATGATTAAGGGTTTACTATCCTGAGGTAAATAAGAATAGCATTCATACTTTCTCAATTGCTTTAAGAGAGCTGATAGAGCATTATGTTGAGCATGGTACAACATAGCCCATTTTTTGAGAAAATCTGAAACACTATCTGAATTTTTACCTTCCTGAAGATTCTTTTCTGGAGAGGCAGTCGACGGTGCCAAACTATCCAAATTATTTATAATTGGTGGTTCTGGACTACTGTTAAGTCATAGAAGAGCCAGTTGATGGTACCAAGTTACTATCAATATTGTTTATTATTGATAGTTCTGGGCACGTATTAACGTCACAGAACTTTTTGACGAGGTGCGATAACATCGTTTATTTCTTTCTATTAACTCGCCTTCGAAATCGTCTCTTTAAAATAAGTCCAACACTTAACTTTTCTTGGTGCCATATCATAAGAAAAAGATATTTTTAGGTTCTCGACTTCAGTGAATATTAAAAAATATTTAATAGGCTTTCGACTAACGCTAATAAGAAAATAATTAAACAAAACGCACTATCCGAAAACAATAATTGAAAAATTATTTTATGCTTTTTAGCTAATAATAAAGGATTATTTAGCATATATTACTATGCATTATGTGGTCTATGTTATGGTTACGCCAAAAATTGAGTTTGAAAAAGGGGTCAATTTGGCATATTTTCAATGATATCCCGGCCATAAGGTGAGATATAAAGTTGAAGTTTGGTATATGGGATGTTTTCAAAATGACCTTCAAAATGGCGTATAAATTATTCAAATACAAGGGTATTAGTCGATTATGTATGCGCCCACACCCTAGCGCTTCGTGACTATTATGTACTATACTGGCAGACTCTTCCAACCGTCAGAATGGTCTAGCTTTTTACATATGCTTTCTGAACAGTTAAAAGAATACAAAATTCTAAATTTGAGCCTTGTGAAAGTAAGTTAAAATTTTTTTTTTTTACATTTTCAAAAACTCTAGGGATGATGACGCAATTACGAGATGCTTGCCAGACCGGCACTTTCTTAATAATAAAATATCATTAAAAAGAATTTTAGCTCTGAGAAAACAGGTGAGTCAAATAGTTCACTGGCGCTTACACTATAACTGCATTCATTATTGAAAAGTACTGAAAAATTTATTGATTTGATTGATTGATTTTTTAAATCAATTTTTATATTATTAATTTAACATATTTATAATTTTATACTATATTTATAATTTAACATATTTTACAAAACTGTTGTGGTATTAATAATATATCTAGATTTTTACACTAGTACTTTTTTATATATTTGTTTAACAATTGATTGAATAATTAATTAATTAATTAATTAATTAATTAATTTACATATTTTTTTAACATTTTTTACTGATTCATTGTGAACATTATCATAAAAGGATATTTTTCTTATCTATCAATAAATCCATAGATTAGGAAATAATATAGAAAGCTTGGGGGATATTTCGGAGTCTACGAAATAATTGCGCATTACGACACCTAGAGGTAGGTTGAAGAACTTTTTGCAAAGGTTTAAATACCAGATAATTTTGATTTATGTACACGCTGATAGATACTTTTTTGATTTTTTTTCTTTTTTGAATTTTAAACAGTTTTTTTAATGCTCAATAATTACTATATAAAAACTTAATACATGGATAAGAAACTCAGTTAGAAAAACGTATTTAATTTATTAATTATAAAGAAAATACACATGTTTTTTTTTTTTTTCATCAAAGATGGCGGGCGACACGGACGACGCGGTTAGTTGTAAAAAATGTAAAATCGAATTTAATGGTGAAAAAATAGTGGGATGTGACGGAAAATGCAAAAAATGGTTTCATAAAAAATGTGCTAAACTGAACAATGAACAATATAAAGTAATAAGTGAGTGTAAATATATAAAATGGGTGTGTGAAATATGCGACGCGGAAAGTGAGGTTAGAAACGCTCGCGAAAGTGACATTTCAACAATAATGAATGAATTACAAAAAATTAAAGACGATTTAAGTAGTATTAAGAATAAGAAAGAAAGTTATGCAATGATTTGTAAAAGTGATAGTGAAAAGCAAGATGAATATACGCAAAATAAACCCCCTTATGTTGAGGCAACTAATATGCCGGGAATAATAGTGAAACCAAAGAAAAATCAAAATAGTCTAGACACAAAAAAGAACTAGAAACGAAAATAAACCCGAAGAAAGTAGATGTAAAAGTTAAATCAGTAAATAAAATTAAAAAGGGAGGATTACTAATAAAGGCAACAACTTTAGAAGGGACAAAAAAACTTGAAGCATACATGAATAAGGAAATTGGAAAGGATTACGAAATCTACATAACTAAGCAAAAAAACCCAAGGCTAATAATTACAAATCTTCCAAAAAAATACAAAGATGGAGACGAAATACTGCAAGAGCTAATCGAATACAACCATATGATAAATGAAAATGATCAGATAAGGCAAATTCATACCAGACAAACAAAAAGGAGCCAAAACTGGATATCATACATAGAAACTTCGGGGGAGACGTACAAAAAATTAATTCAAGGAAACATTAACATAGGATGGAAAGATGCCCACATAGTTGAAGATTTCAACATGAAAAAATGTTATAAATGTCAAGCCTACGGCCACCTAGCAGTGAACTGCACAAACAGGATATACTGTGGTTCGTGTACTGGAAATCACTACACGAGAGAATGTCAAGCTGAGGAAAGCAAGTGCATAAACTGTTTGGATGCCAACGACAAGTATAAAACAAATTACAACACGCAGCATAGTACGAGCAGTTATAACTGCCCGTGCTACAAATTTAAAGTAAGTCAAATTAGGCAAACAATTAATTATGATGCAAAACTAGAAGCAAATCAATAAAACAAAAATAAATTATAAAAACATGACTGTACAAGAAAAAATAAACAAATCGATAGAAGTCAATTATATAAATACTAGAAGCCCAAAAAAAACTAACAATAAACTAGAAGAACCAAATACATCAGACAATCTGAAAAAGACAAATAACTATAGAAATAAGAATGATAAGGATATAGAAATTACATATATAAATATCAGAAGTCTTAGAAATAAAATAGAGGAATTAGAAATATTAACAACAGAAAATAAGAATTGCCACATACTCATACTAACAGAAACATGGTTATATAAAGACGAATCAGAATATTATAAACTAAAAATTTTTACGGGAATCCACAACTGCAGAGAAAAAAAAAGGGGAGGAGGGATAGCTATATTTGTAAGAAACGGTTTGAATAGCATAGTCAAAGAAAGTAGTAATATAAATAACATCAACA
Source organism: Ctenocephalides felis (assembly GCF_003426905.1). Lineage (NCBI taxonomy): Eukaryota > Metazoa > Arthropoda > Insecta > Siphonaptera > Pulicidae > Ctenocephalides > Ctenocephalides felis. The sequence continues at coordinate 20,267 of NW_020538406.1, forward strand.
TATTGGAAATAGAAATAACTAATATGAATCCAGTTATAAAAATTATAGTTATATACAACCCGTCAAATAATAACAAACACGACTTAGTAAACTTAATAGAGAAAAAGATGGAAGAAAATAATAAGAATACAATAATAATAGGTGACATGAATTTAGATTTAATACCCAATAACAATATAGCAAATAATTATAGAAAATACCATAGAATCATCAGGATACAGAATAATAAACAATATAGATAAACAACACGCTACACGAGAGACTCAGAACACACATTCCATAATTGATCATGTTATATCTAACTACAAAAAAAATATAAACATAGAATTAAGAGACACAGAACTATCCGACCACAAAATGCTATCAATATATGTACAAAATACACCAAAAATAAAACCCAAAATGCACAAAATAACCAGATACAGCATAAGACTAGAAGGACTAGAAAACACAATAGCTTGTAAATTAAACTCTGAAACAGTTAACACACTAGAGGACTTAATTTCAATTATACAAGAAGCAGCAAATGAAAATAAAATCAAAGAAACACTGAGAGCAAGAGAAAATACTTGGATAACAGAAGAAATTACAAAACTAATGAAATATAGAAACAAATTTTACATTGATATGAAGAAATGCAATCCGAATGAAGTAAACAAGTATAATATAATAAAAATAAAATATAATAATATAAAAAAAGATATAAAAAATATGATCTACAAAGCAAAAAGACAGTACTATCTAGAAGAAACACAAACATGTGAAAATGATCCTCGGAAAATCTGGGAGCTAATAAACAAATCATTAAGGGGGGGAAATAATAAAAGTGAATATAAAGACAGTATTAAAAAAATTAAACATCAAGATAAAAACATATTTCTTACGGAAAAGGAAAACATTGCGGAATATCTCAATAAGCATTTTGCTGAAATAGGAACAAAACTACAAGAAAAACTAGATCAATGCAACTACATATCATCAATATCTAGACCTGAAAACAAAAAACAAAATTTTGAATTAACAAATGAAAAAGAAATAATAAAAATTGTGGAAAACCTGAAAAACAACGCTGCACCTGGAGAAGATAAAATAACAGCAAGAATTATAAAAAAAATAATTTATCAAATAGCTCCTTTACTCACTTTTTTAATCAATAACTGCATAAAAAGGGGTACTTTTCCTTCGTGCCTCAAAACAGCCACAATAAAACCAATTTTTAAAACAGGAAACAAAACAGATCCAAATAATTACAGACCAATTACAATAACTAATACATTCTCCAAAATATATGAAAAAATAATTAAAGAAAGACTACTAAATTTACTCATTCAAAAAATAGATAAACATCAATATGGTTTCCTTCCATACAGCTGCAATTTTTATTGACTTACAAAAAGCTTTTGACACTGTGGATCATGGCATATTGCTCAATAAATTAATAGATTTGGATGTAGTAGGTTTGTATTACAGCATAATTAAAGATTTTCTCGTAGAAAGGGTGGTAAGGACGAAGGTGGGAAATTTTACAAGTGGGGAACGTAGCATAACGTGTGGAGTCCCACAAGGTTCTGTTTTAGGACCTTTGTTATATCTGCTATATACCAACAACCTAAAAGATGTAAAATTAAAGGGCAGATACATACTATATGCAGACGATACTGCCATAGTATACGCAGATAAGGACAAAAAAAGGCAAAAAAAAAGATACAATGAACACGGACATGAGAACATACACCGACTGGCTAACTGAAAATAAACTAAAAATTAATATCAATAAAACAAAATACATATATTTCAAACATAAAAAAAATACCGAGAACACTAAACTAAATATTAAAGTAAATAATAGAGAAATAGAAGAAGTGGAAAGCATAAAATACTTAGGACTGATAATAAATGAAAAATTGACATGGACAGAACATATAAACAAAATAAAAAGAAAAATAGGAACATTAACAGGGGCATTGAAAAGGATCCACTCTTTCGGCAAAAAAAATAAAATACTAATTCTTAAAACGCAAATAATACCTATAATTTTATATGGAATAACAACATGGAGCCAAACAACTAAAGCTAACTTAAATGACATACAGAGAATAATGAATAAAGCCACCAAAATAGCATACAATTTTCCACATCTAACACTCACCAAATATTTACAGAGAGAAACAAATAATCTTTCACTAAATAACATAATTAAAATAGAGAAATGCAAACTAATACACAAAATGAAATTTAACCGAATTAAAACAAGCGCAACAATAGACACAAATCAAGATATACATGAACACTACACTAGACAACACAACAATTTTCACATTGAACGCAATAGAAAGAAGAATTTCAGAGAAAATGTCATATGGAGTGCCAGCAAAATATATAACGAATTGCCAAACAATATTAAGATGACCAAAGATGACGATAAATTTAAAAGAAAAATAAAAAAACACTATAAGGAAATTGAAGACAAAGAAGACTGAAGAGTGATATATAAAGATATTTTTAGTTATATATAGATATTATATTAATGAAATAGATTATTATAGTCAAATGAAATGTATATATTATATGAAAACTGTTTTCATAATCTCTCATACCAGGCAACTCTGCCTGGCTGAGATATGAAAATAATGTATATATATATAAATAAATTAAAAAAAAAAAAAATAAAAAAAAATGTTTATACATAAGTTGTTTGACATATAAACGATATCACTAAAACCATAATACATGAAATAAGAAAGGAACAAATTATTCAATAAGCATAAAAGTTTCTATATACAGTATACGATTGAAAATAATTTTCGAAAATACACATTAAATATTATTTCAATGTAAAATACAATGACTATGTATTTTACATTATTGAACAGAGCATATTGAACAAAGACAAATGGTGAATATAAAAATATTGAAATGTAAAACATGATGAAAAATTGATATAATATAAATTAATACAAATATTTATATACAAAAAAATGCTGGCAAAGAAAAATGCAAAAAAAATTAAGAGACGTGGCATCGCCACACTCAAGTTGATTTTGGCCTTTTCTGTTTATCACGGACTCTTTTAAGAATACGATTCTTTCTACATTTCATTAGAGCCTTTCGTTTTACTCGATCAATAATATTGCAATGAATATATTTGCCAGTTGGGTGCCTACCAACGGACTTACACCAAAACCTTATAAAAACAGTAAGGAAGGAATCGCAAAATATTTTTTTTAAATCATTAACTAGACAGATGAATTTGAATTCGTATAAAACATACTTGTGAAGCATATTTTGAAGTTTGACTTTTAGACTGTTTTCGACACAAAGATCTTGCATAAAAAAAATCGACTACGTTGCTGCATTTGCTGAACAATCATAAAATTTCTAACCCTGGTACGAAAAGAGATTTTTCAGTGTAATCTCTTGCTTCAATGTAAGAAGCCTTATCATTATTGATTGGTTCTGATAAGATATCAGATGTACTTGTCGAGCAGTTTTTAACTAATTTTAACTAATTAAATATTAATTTAAGTAACATATGCGTTTGCGGTTTCCTAGTACGCATTCAAATCTCCGAAAGGAACAAAATCAGGAAAAAATCTTTCCTTCTCCAGCCCTGCAATACCATTTGGGTCTATCTCATCAATTAAAAATGTTTTAAAAAAGCCGAGTATGCCAGTATTATCATCATCTTCACAATTTGCAGACGGTGAATGATATGATGACAAATTATTAATTATTAAGGTTTTGAAGGCTCCAATAAAATTGAAGCAATTCAAATTTGTGTTACAACCGCCCTGGCTTCTTATACTACTAAAAAAATTTCCCGGGGATCCTGGTAGAAATATCTTAAACATAAATATTCAAACCCTGCCTTATTTAGTTTTAACCAAATATATTGCAAACGCTTAATAGTATCAATCCAATTTTTGATGCATGGTGGTTTTGTTAACTTCCCGTAGGGTAAGTTATAGTAATCGTCCAAAAATCGAAATCAAAAATTTTTACATTTCTTGACGTTTTGAAGGTTTCTGAACATTTTGGCATACTTCAGAAAAAATGGATGTGTGTGTGTGTGTGTGTGTGTGTTTTGTATGTCCGCGTTTTTTCGTCCACGTTTTCGGGCCACGGATCAACCGATTTGAATGGTTTAAAAAACATTCGATTCGTATTGATAAGGAGACGTGCTGATTAGTTTTTGGAGAAGGCAAGTCCAGCCGTTACGGAGATATGGAGCAAAGAGTGCAAAAAATAGAAAGCGAGTTTTTGAGAGAACGGATCAACCGATTTGAATGGTTTAAAAAACATTCGATTCCTATTGATAGAGAGATGTGCTGATTAGTTTTTGGCAAAGGTAGGTCCAGAGGTTTCGGAGATACAGAGCTAAATGTTAAAAAAATGGCTGTTTTTGAGAGAACTAAGCGTCCGATTTAAATGATTCAAAGAACTTTCTGCTTCTTTCAACAAAATAATTGATTTTGGTAAAAAAAATTTTTTGTTTCTAATTTTTTTTTCAAAAATTTTTTTTGTAATTTTGGATTAAAAATTCAAAAAATCACCCAGGCTAAGCACAGTCTAAGCGCCACTCTGGTAGAAATGTTTACGCAAGTGCGTTTAGACTGTTTATGTACTGGAGCACTTTTCCAATTTTGTGAAAATTATTGAAAAATGTGAAAATGCCGCCGAGCTAAGCACAGTATAAGTGAAAATGTCGCACAGAATTATTTGCAAATGCGTTTAGACTGTTACTATGCGGGAGCACTTTTTCAATTTTGTGTAAATTTGGCAACTATTTTTTTTGAAATTTAATTCGAAATGAAATGACAATTGTTAATGTTCTGGAGATGATAAATTGATTTATTTATAATTAACTTTGCGTAGGGTAAGTTATAGTAATCGCACAAAAATCGAAAATGAAAATTTTTATATATCTTTACGTTTCAAAGGTTTGTGAATATATTGGCATACCTTAGAGAAAATTGATGTATGTGTGTGTATGTGTGTGTGTGTGTGCGTGTGTGTTCAGATACAAATTTTCGTCGACGATTTCGGGAACCGGGATGAAGCAATTTGAATAATTCAAAAAACATTCGATTCGTATTGATAAGGAGACGTGCTGATTAGTTTTTGTCAAAGGCAGGTCCGTTCCGAAGATATGGGGCAAAAAGGGCCAAAAACGGTCACTCAGTTTTTAAGAGAACGGAGCGTCCGATTTGTATAATTCAAAAACATTTTACTTGCATTATCAAGATGAAGATTTGATCAAATTTTCATGAAAATAGGTCTAGCGGTTTCGGAGATCTAGTAAAAAAAGTAAAAAAAAAATAACATTTGGCGGTCAACAATAATCATTAGACATTAGACATATGCACATCAAATTATCAGATATTTTATAGAGATTTTAACAATAAGTATACATTTTGTTTGCATTCTTGTGGGTTCCGTACCAATGTTTATTCGTTTGACGGCGACGCGGCGCTTACGCGCTTTGACATTTTGTCTCTATGCATTAAAGCAGTACTATTGCTTTGAAAAAAAGTTCAGAATTTCCAAAATATTACAAAATAAATTTTTCAACAAAAAGTAAGTTTTTGTCAAAAATTTATATAGTCCCTCAAAAATCTATTTTTTTTCAGGGTAAATTTTTTTCAAAAATGTTAATCTTTTCAAAAAAAAATAATTTTTGGTACGGGAAGTTTCAGCAATTTGCCTTAAGGCCATGCGTCCCACTAGTTTTTGATGTAGCAGACCCATTCTTTCTAACAAAATTCAAGGAATTTAACACTTGCTCCGCATCAACAGAGATAATTACCCGTTTTGGAGTTATTGATACTCTGTTAACGCTATCAAAAAAGCAGTCCATGAACTTCAAAAATTCACTAGAGCCATAGGTAGTTGCCGAAGCATCTACCCTGGTAAAATATGAATTTTGAAGTCTAATGGCTACACGCTTTGAGAACACTTGTGCCGCTAATGATACCTTCACGACTTTCCAAGATTTTTGATAAATATGTTGAGCGGTTAAGGGGGGAAGTTCATATAACATTTTCAAAAAATTGAAATTTTTTTTCTATAATCTGCAAGTATAGTATGTTGAGCGTATATTAACAAGTCGACAAAAAAAAATCTCTTATATTAACAAAGTTATAGCTAACATAACGGGGCGGGCCGGAGTGCGCATTGTCAAGCGATCAAGCTTCGAGTTAAATTTCGAGTGAAAAAGGTCTCTTTCATTATAATAACTAAAAATACTTCTTTTGACCTACAACCGGAAGACTTCTATGTACCTTAGTACATGTGTAATATTGGTATACGAACAAAGGTTAGTCGAAAATATAGTTAGTTTAGCTGGAAAATTCGTAGTATTCAGTCCCATTTCAATACGTAAAAATGCCGAATTATCTAAAAGGTAAGCGAAGTAATATTGCACAAAATAACACTAAAAAGACGTTATCAAGGCAATCAGTTTACCGATAAAGCAGGTGAAAAAATTGACGCCAGTACAAGTCATAATGAAAGTGCCAGTGGTCAAGATTTTCTAGACGTAGATTTAGCTCCATTACTTGGTAAAGAAATGAAACAGCATCTTTCACCAATTTATGAAGATTTGTCTAAAGATGATTTACTTGAACGATGCTTCAATAAACCTTCAATAAACCTTCTGAATTTGACTGTTGGTACTTATGCTAAAGCATATGCTGATAATACTGATGAGGCGCAAATAACTTGACAGGATCGTAGCAGCCTTTCACAAATAAAAGATGCTGGTACAACTCACAGAAAATCAGCTTTTTGAAGATAAGGAAGAACTATTGTATGGACCTGATATTGCAGATTAATCGGTAAGTAACTTAAACTGGTCATTTTCCTTTACTACATCTTTAAACGCGATTATCTCAAAACTGTGTTTTCAAAAACTGTTCGTATTGTAGCTCAAAAAGTTATGTGTCGATTTGTCTGAAATTTGGTGAGGCCTTTCTCTATATTATTATTGGAATGATAAACCTAAATCTTTAGATCTTTCGCGTTTATAAAGTATTTTCTGGAGCCCAAAATGTCAAAAAAATAGCCAAAAATTCAGATTTTTTTTTCAAAGGCTTGTTTTTCATTGGATTTTATACTTTTTTTTTCAAGTTTATAGGTTTATCCTTTTCATTGATATGTTCTAAAAAGAAAACATTAAAAAAAATTTTTTTCAGATCGACGGTTGATGAGTGAGAAATCCAGCAGTTTTGGACCTCGCGCCGGAGGCAGTCCACAAAAAGTTATGCTGAGCCGCCATTTTGAAATAATTTTTTTCTTAAATATTTTTTTGTATTCTAAAAAGGTTAAATAAAGATATGTCAAAGTTTAAAAACAATAAAATTATTCCATCACGTTTAAAAATATTTTTAAAATATGACCTATTTTCATGCGTCTATATGGACTTAACTAAGAGTCATACTCATGAAAACTCAGAATATCACTCCAAGCAGCTTCGAGTTGTACCCCCTTTGTGCTGGTAAATTTAACATTATATTTTGCAAAGTTATTCCTCATACACTTCAAGATATGAGGAGGATCAAACGAAGGATGCCCATTTATTTTGAATTCTAACCTATTATCATCATTAGTTCTACCATAATGTTTATTTGTCTCATTTAAAAGCATGCAAACTGCTTTTCGATTTGCGGGGTATTGATCGCAAACTGTTGTCACAATGTTTAAATGAATACAAAGTATTTTTCTACTACTTCTCCAATGCTGCATTTCAAAATGAAAGCATTCACACCACCATCAGAAAAATAAAAAGCAACTGACCATCAAAAAGCAGGATTGTATCACTTGACGAGTATATTCATTTTGTTTTTTTTTTTAAAAAAAAGACAATAATATAAATTTAGCAATATCGGTTGATGGTTTGCCTTTATCGAGGTCTTTTAGAAGTGAATTATGACCCATATTAGGCTCTGCAATACCATCTAAATATGTATTTGTTATAGGAATGTATTGTGTTTAGAAAAAATCTAAAACTTAAATGATTTAATTAAAGAGGCAGTGGTTTTGTGCAGAGAAAACTTACATATAAGGAAAAGCATTACAAATGCTTTATAAAATACTTTGTGTGTGATGTACCAGCAAAGACTAATTTTTCAAATAAAAAGACATACTGAGTACAATTGCTGTACTAAATGCACAACTGATGGTGATTATATTTAAAACAGAGTTTGTTTTCCAAAACTTGATGCTCTTGAAAGAACCGATGAGCTTTTCAGTGCTAAGAGGTATGAAGATTTTCAAATAAACACTTCGAGATTGAGGGAAATTCCTCATATAAGTTTCTTTACAAATGTTCCCTTAGACTATATGCTTCTCGTTTGCATAGGCAAGTTGCTCGAGATGCGGATAATTTGAACTGCAGAATAGGTACCGCACAAGTTACAAAAATATGTAATCAATTAAAAGGAATGAGAAATAATATTTCTGTTGAATTCTGTAGGCGCCCAAGATCTCTGAGATTCCTCAATTCGTGGAAAGCTACAGAATATATGCAGTTTCTGCTATATACAGGCGCAATTGTCCTTCAATCTGTAATACCTATCGATCGTTATAATAATTTTCTTAATCTGCATGTAGCCATAAGAATTTTAAGTTCTCGTGATTCATCCAATGAATCTCTATTAAATTACAGTAAATCTTTATTAGTATATTTTGTTAATGGTTTTAAAGTTCTTTACGAAGAGCATCTTATTTCGCACAATGTGCATTGTGTTGATGATGTTTGAAGATTTGGTTCAATATATAATTTCAGTGTTTTCAAGTTTGAAAATTACATGCAGACTTTGGAAAAATATGCGCGAAAACCTTAAAGACCTCTGCAGAAAATTGCTCGCAAATATAATTAGTTTCAAAGATACCACTCGGGACAAGTGAATAATATTAAATGTGATAACGATGTGTTCTACCGTTGTTTATCAACAGAACAGTATGATGGTCTACTTTTCAACTACTGTGGAAATCCACAATTTGAAAAAAATTAAGCGTGGAAGTGCTGTGATTAATATAAGAAGAGAAGCCGATCGATATTGCTCATTAATTGATGACTCAATCCAATATTATCCGCAAAGCGGAGCTAGTGTTTAAACACAATACCACGTATTTTAATCCAAATATATTATGCCCATTGTTGTTTCTTCCTTCAAAGTGTCAACAACCAAGTTTTATTAAGGAAAAATGGAATGTAAGTATAAAATTAACAATAGAAACATGAATCGTTAAAGTGGAAATTTCTATATATTCTACTGTTTATACATTTAGTTTTAGCAAAAAAATATGAGATGCTATCATGTTGTAGAATTTCGTGGTGGTATTCGTGTTTTACCCCAATATTGGATCGAGTTTGAAAAGAAATTAGCTTTCTGGCCCCATTTTAAGTAAGATACAGCTTTTGACAAGGCTGCTGAGAAGATGGAGATACCAGAGAGCTCTTCATCAAAATATCCCGTTTTAAGAATTTTGGCTTCTTGTGGTGAGTTTATGTATACATATTAATCATATATGAAAATTCTACAGTTGAATACAATAACAATAAATGCTTCAAATAATACAAGTATTACAACGGAGAAAGAAAGTGGAGCAGCGTGTTTATGTGGTATTTATTGACACTTTTTTATAATAAATAAATAATACATAAGTTACTAATAATCATTTTTTCAGAAACGCATTTTCAAATGTTAATGAAGAAGATAGTCTACGTACCATACCTAGGGTGGGTCCAAATTAGATTCCAGAAATATTGTAAAAAGTCTCATATGTTATATATGTGCCAAAAGTTAAACAATTTGAGTATTTCCTTGAAAAAAGATTTTGTGACAACAAATTATATTTGTAATCAATGTTTGGCATCGAAACATGATTCTTGCATATGTAATTCTCGGAAATATTTCCATTGCAACGAATTACATAATTCTCTTTTACATGAGTCTACATTACATAGGTTAAGCATCTTACAATCCAACATCAAATACCTCGGTATTCATTTGGACTATAAACTAAACTGGATACAACATATAATCCAAAAAATAAAAGAGCTACGAAGCAAAGTCAGGTCACTGTATTGGTTAATAGGACATTACTCCAAGCTATCACTGTACAACAAAGTTCTTATTTACAAATCTTCCATTAAACCTATATGGACCTATGGAGTCGAGCTCTGGGGATGCGCCAGCAAAACCAGAATCAAGGCCTTACAGAGACAACAATCTAAAATTTTAAGACTTATCACAAGCGCCCCTTGGCATGTATCTAACGAAATCCTGCATAATAACCTCCATATGGAAACAGTACAAGAAGTGATCAGTAAAAGAAGCATATCCCACTTTGCCCGGCTACATAACCACGTAAACTCTACCATACAACCGCTGCTGTTGGACTCTCAACCTAGAAGACTCAAGAAGAAACAACCAGCAGATCTTCTCTAAGTGACTAGTAATCCTCATTGGAGGGTTATCTACCATGCCAACTTTTATACTCAAGTGTAACACTACTTAATATTGAACCAAGCAGCCATAGAACAACAATATGTTCTGAATGCTGTTAAATAATGTTAAAAAAAGCATCTTACAGGGTCAAAGTGTCACAACCAAACGATCAACAAAATTCAATATTCTTTCTCGTATAAATAGTTTTGTTTTAAAAGATGGTGTTTTTTCTGTTGCACTGCCTTTCTAATCAACTAACATTAAAATGTTAGAGTCATCGTTTTTTAGGCGCAAAAAAACGTTTTCTGAATTTAGAGAGATTCAGAGCAGATCTGAATTCAGATCTTAAAACTATGTACATCAATTTCATTAAGGAATTCATTAATTTAGGATATGCTAAAATTATACCTCTTCTAAATATCAGTGATTTATTGAATACTAACTATTTTCTCCTTTCTTTAAATAACGTATTGCATACTGGCATAAAAGTTACAGCAAGACATATTTTCAATTCTTTTAAGATTTCGTTATCATCTTGATGGTTTTTTGCGGACATTGTTGAACTGTCAAATTATGATTAAAGAATCACATCAAAATTGTGAATTAATTCTTTGGAGGGACAACCCTCCAAAGAAATAATGAACTAACTTATGGTACGTCATGTGGTATCTGTTTAAAGAAGCTTGCTGGTGATGAAGGTTAATTTCCAAATGCGTCTAATGCTATTCGGTATAATATTGATCGAATTATTACAAAAAGGTGTTTTTTTATTACAAAAATAGTCCAGTAATAATAAGTTTATTTTGAATAAAATGCCAATTTCAAAAAGAAAAACCTTGAATTCGTTTTTTATGGATGATAAAAATTTAATTCAAAATTAAGGCTTGATATCAGATCACATTAAAAATATTTAAATTTTTCTAATCTTTTCTAACTAATTTTCTACACTAATGAAACTACGAAATCTATCAACTTATGAGCTAAAACGAGGGTAGCACCATTAAATCATTAAAAATGTGCTCGTTAGACATTGACCTTTGTCTGAAATTCCAGAATCTTTAAAATACAATCTTACTTTACAAGATTTACTTACAAAATATAGTAGAACAATATCACTGACAAACAAAGACGCAGATTATGTAGCTAGGAAATTCGTGGAACATTTAGTTTGCAAATACAGAAGAACCCTTAATATCAATAACCGATCAATTTTGTAATTTCTTTACCAAATCTTTGACTTTGAACCAAAACGAGTTCTGCGATAGATATCAATTTATTTATTAAAACTATTTTATTGAAGTAAAATGTGTTTTACTTCGCTGTCGTAGAGAAAGACTTCTTCAAAAATCTTGCAATATCAAGTTAATGAATTTTCATCATCTAAATTACAACTATTTCAAAAATAAAATGCTAAAATATTGCATTTCCTCTATTAATAGCATAAATTTAGAAATCTTTGATTTATAACATTCAGTCCTTATTTACCGTCATAAATAATCACAATGACATTAACAATTTTTAAAATTTTGAAAATTCTAGATTCCATAATTCTTTTAGTAGGTCAAAAAAATCTTTTATCAAAAATTTTAATTCTCTTCTTTCTAAAAAAGTAAACGATTCTAAATTAATTATCCTGATTTCATCAATAAATGCGTGAAAAACATTTCCGATTTAGACATCCCACTCAATGTTCTAAACATTTTAGCGCTAGGTCCAAAATTCTCCATTCCACAACAAAGCAAATCTTTTAATTTTATTAAAGCACTTAGCTCCTTAGTATTTAGTCGACGTAATATCGAGGATATCAATAAAAAAAAGTATAAAAACTATTTTTTGCAACCAATTGAATTCGTTTTTCAAATTTGACTTTTCAAACATTCAGCAACATAAGGTTTTTTTACTCAAAGACATTCACTTTTGCAAAACCTTCATCAAACAACACCCAGAAATTGTGGTTACCAGGGCAGATAAGGGGCACATTACGGTCGTTATGAACAAAGTTGACTATATTTCTAAATCCATGTCTCTCCTATCTGATGTAAATATTTACGAGAATATAAATTCAGATCCTACCGATCTTATAAATCGAAATACTTTAAAATTCATTGATTCACTCATCGAAAGCAAGCAAATTCCCAAATCTCTCTCTACAATTAAAAACCTTGTCTCCCCAAAATCCATAAAGATGGTTTTCCTCTTCGACCAATAGTCGCTGACTTAAATTCTCCTCTATGCAAATTATCCAAATTCATTAGTTCAATGTTATCCAATGTTACTCATAATTCTCCCTATTTTGTTAAAAATTCATTTGAACCCATTCCCCAACTTAACACCCTCATTGTACCGTCTGATTTTTCCTTCGTAAGTTTAGATGTGGTAACCCCTTTTTACTAACATTTCACCTGATCTCATTCTCTTGGCTATAGACCATAAATGGGTTGATATTAGTAAATACACAGATTTCAATTTATCTTAATAAATGAATCAAATTCATTATTTCTAATACCTATTTTTCATTCAACAATTCCTTTTTTAAACAAAAATTTGGCACTCCAATGGGTTCCAGTTTGAGTGCCCCACTTGCTGAACTTTGTAAGCAGTTTCTAGAGAACTCCACGATTAATACCTTACCTTGTGGACCTCTTTTCTACAAACGATACGTTGACGACATTCTAACTTGTATTCCTGCAAATCATATAACCAATTTCCTGGATTCGTTCAATAAATTTGACACACACCTTCGTTTTACTGTGGAGACTCGACTCAACAACTCCATTAGCTTTCTAGATATTTCCCTTTTTATAAATGACGGCTCCATCGTTACATGCTGGTATCAAAAATCCACTTGATCTGGACGTTATTTAAACTACTCTTCCTATCACCCAATATCGACAAAAATTGCATCTATCATTAACTTCTTCATCATGCCATTCTTCTTTCTTACCCATCATTTTGGAAAACAATTGTTAATTTGGTTTCACTTCAATCACAATATAATCATTCCAACTTGAAAGGTCTTGAATCTTTTTTGTTCGAGCATGTTCCGAAAAACGTCAGTTTTATTATTCAAAGTGGCGGAAAAGAGAAATTATTTAAAGTGATCAAACTTACAAAATTTATCAATAACAGCAATATGACACAATAATCACAACATAAATTAATGCAGAACTGCACATATTAACATCAAAAAAGAAAAATGTTTGCCTACATAAACGAACAATTTTCTGTGATGTACCGACAAGTTACGGAACATTGCTCACTATGTTTGTTGGTTGTATTGCTCGGCGTGTTCGTTGTGCCCGTCAAAACTATGTTTCTTCGTGTCGTATTAATATGTCATTATTTTTCTTGTTCAGTTAAACTGACATAACGCAATATGGTAAAAATATTAGTACGGAACGATTTATATTTTTGTATTTACGGAAACGCAATAATTTAAAAAAAGCAAAGGAACTAAATATTGTATTCTGTTGTATCTTCTTGTAAAAGAAACGGAAATTCTGATAAAGCACAAAAGATAATTGAAGATCGAGTTTGTGTGGGAGGAAACATTAGTGAACAGTAAATATTATAGTATGGTCCATATACTGTATTATCACATTCAATTGGAAATTGATGTCTCCAAATTATCTTCATTGTCAACAAGTTTCAAAAATAGTCACTAAAACATCCAATTAGCAATTGATGGATTAAAATGATCTTCGTTGTCAACATGTTACACAAGTATTTGCTACTGTAGTATGGTGCATATATTGTATTATCACATCAAATTGACAGATCCAAATCATCTTCGTTGTCAACAAGTTTCAAAAGTATTAACTAAAACATTCAATTAGCAATTAATGGATTGAAATGATTTTCGTTGTCAACATGTTACATATGTATTCGCTACTGTAGTATGGTACAAATATTGTAGTATCACATCCAATTGATAGATCGAAATCAGCTTCGTTGTCAAGAAATTTTAAAAGTAGTCACTCACATCCAATTATCAATTGATGGATCGAAATGATCTTCATTATCAGCAAGATACAAAAGTATTCCCTACTACAGTATGGTGCATATATTGTATTATCACATCCAATTATCAATTGATGGATCCAAATGATCTTCGTTGTCAACAAGATAGAAATTATTCCCTACTGCAGATGGTGCAAATATTGTATTATCACATCCAATTATCAATTGATGGATTGAAATGATCTTCGTTGTCAGCAAGTTACAAAAGTATTTGTTACTGTAGTATCGTGCAATTATTGTATTATCACATCCAATTATTAATTGATGGATCCAAATCATCTTCGTTGTCAACAAGTTTCTAAAATTTAGTAGCTAATATAGTAAGGTACAAATATACACATCTAATTAGCAATTAACGGATCCAAATCATCTTCATTATCAACAAGAGAGCACACAAACTTTGCATAATTTGTAGAACAAATGCATGAATTATTCTCAAGAGGCTTGAAATTTGATCAAGATCATTCGACATAGTTGATGACTTTGATATGGCATTCTTCAATCTGTAAATATCGTATTTGAAAGATATTTTCATTGAAATATATCTGACTATCAACATTTTACTCAGCAGAGGCAGTAGCAGAAAATGAGAGACAAGTATCAATTAGAAGTGTGGTGGTCACAAACATTTGCAGTATGTATAAAAACATTGAATATAACTTCCTTGGTACTTTAATATCTACAAGCTATAATATATACAAGCAAAACAAGTCATCTTTCCATTATATATCTGCTGTGGATAATTCGACAATGCATCAATACAATATTGCAACGACAATCGGTATTGTCGTCAAAAGGGTTGCATAACCACCAGTGCAATGACGCTCCCCCACCACGCCCAATAGGGATGCCAATATAAGGTCCAGTCTGGGGTTGAAAAAGGGCATTAAGAATTGTAACATCCTCTGTGGATGGTCGGTCGTGTCCAGGGCGCCAGCCCTTGGACCCGCTTTGTGTATAGTGGTGTGTGTGTTGTGCCAGGAGAGAAGAACCCGTTCCAGTAAAGGTCAGATGCATTATTGGTTTTATAAACTATTCCCTCCGTTCCGTCGTTATCGTTACTCCGTTGATACCGTTTTACGTTAGTAATTAATAAAGATTTATGAGTACGTTAGGTTTTAGGCAAAGGGCATGACAGTACGTAGGTATTGTCATGCCGTTACACCTGTAATAATTAGTAATGATTAAATAAGCTAAAAGTACATTCTGTTTCATTCGCGTAGTTAGTTGGCTTTTCCACAGGTAATTACAGGGTGTTTAAAGAAGTCGGGTTAAGGAGTTGGTGTAACCCTTTCGTTGGGGATGCAACGCTAGATGTAATAATGGAAGTCGTCGCAATACCCCAGAAAGGTAGCATCAACCCTTTCTAATCCGTCTCAATGGTGAAAACGCATTCGTTCCCCATAAACCCCCCTCACAAATTTTTAATAATTTTAATAATTAATTAATTTTATTAAAAGCTAAGCGAGTCGCTCCCACTAGTTACGTGTGTAAGTTACGTTAATATTTATGATAGATGTCTTGTTTGTAATAGTACGTGTTTCGGTAAATTTAGTAAATCTAAAAATTAATTATTGCGTAAATATTGTGGAAATTAAAATTGTATTCTTTATGTGTATTACTATTTGTGTTTATCTGTGTATTTTTATTGTGTACTTTTCGCGGTGACGTAGTAGTTTTATTGTTAGTAGAATTTTACTACGTTGAAAATATAAGTGATTTTTATTTGTTTAATGTTTTGAGTATGGAATATGTAATAATCTAGTTTAATTTTATTTAACCATATCTATTGTTTTGGCTGCGGTTTGCGTCAATATTTGTTACCTAATATTTGTTAAGTTTAGTTCTAAAAAGTATATAAAATTATTGAATTTAAAGTTACGTAACTTACTTAAAAATTATTAAACTTATATTTATTTAACCTATTTAGTCTATAATATTACAAAAAATATTAAAAGTATTATTTTTATTTTAAAATCAGATTTAATTTAATTGTTGTGTGTGTGCATTCTATTTTTTTTCTTTTTTTTGAATATAATATTACAAAAAATGTAGTTAATTTTATTTTAAAATTTGGATTTATTTTAATTGTTGCGTTCGTTCCATTTTGTTCCCCCTGGGTATATATATAAAAAAAAAAACTCGGTCAAACATTCATATCAATTTCAATTTCTGTAAAGCCACTTATAAATCGTCGTATTCAAGTATTTTGTTTTGATAGGCTAGTTCGAAAGATTTGAAACACATTGCCCCTCAAAATATATTTCGTTTTCTTCGTAAATCTCAAGTTCCGTACACTTGACCCTATGCCACACACAAATCGTATTTTTTTTTTCTGTCTTCGAAAACAGATATTACTAGCTACATAGTTTGTTTCACTAATCTCTAGTATTTTGCCGTTGACATATTTATTCAAAGACTATAAATATATTGCCCTGTGTCCTTTTTTTTCCGCTAGTGACACTCAAAAATTTTGACCTGTGAAGAAATTAGGGTCGCTAGAAATTACAGCCGCTAGGCGCCAGTCGACGGTCAAGCGAAACAGCCCTCTAAATGTTTTTTTTTTTACACAATGTCTGGCGCCATGGGATACTAGTAATAGTTCATACGCAAAAACTTTCACTTTTTGGTAGATTTTTTTTTT